>NW_007735303.1:31791-32888 GCF_000696425.1 Galeopterus variegatus | reverse complement strand
TGGACTAAAAATTCTTTCCCAGTAGAAGAAAAGAGTGTTATAACTGTGAAAGGTTTAAAATAAAATGTAATACAATTCCTACACAATACACTGTGAGAAGACAGGCCCAGAAAGGTTAAGTGTCTTACCCAAGGTCTGGTCCTCTGATATGACTGACTGAATACAAACACACACAGAAGTTGGGAGAGAAGAAATTATATATATGAATTTGCATGCTAAATCTTCAGATGTCTGGAAGCAGTATGATATTTAAAATATCATCCTCAAAGCATGCATCATTCAGCAAAATTCTTCTTAAAGAACTGAAACCTAGGATTAGAAAAGCATTTGCCAAGCTTTTATTAAAAGGAAATTTGGATTGGGAAGACTTATTTCCTCATATGTTCTTTCCAGGGATAACTGCACAAATCAATGAAGGGACACATTTCCCAGAGATTTGTTACAATATGCACTCAACTGACATTTCTGTTTCTACTTAAAAATAACATAAGCTAAGTTTTAAACTGGTTTTGATTCCTAAGCCTTTTCAGGGTATTTAAAATTGTCCCCAGCACACTAGTGGATGCTGGGCCTTTTAAAACCAGTTTACATTATGTAGTTTTGTAGGCATGGTTCAGAGCTAGTACAGTAAAAAATAAATTACAAGCTGTGTTTATAGCAGAAATAGAACAGTAGTATCATTCAAATGGTTCCAGGGAAATTAACCAGCCCCTCTCTCCAATAAGACTCAAGAATGTGCCACAAATGGATCACAAATAGTAACTGATACAGTGAAGCCACACTTTCATAATGAAGTAGACAGTGTTGGCTCTAGCGAAAATAATACCAATATGAAACCCCCAAAATGGGTTATTTCCCTTGATCATCCAGCCAAGAAAGGATGTCAACTCTGTTCTAAAGATCGCATCCTCTGACTGATTAGAAATCAAGGTCCTCAAGTCATTGGCCAAAGGCAGTGGAGGTACCTGTTCATTACTGGGTGAGAGTTTTCCTATAGTTGGAGAAATCAATGAGCGCTCACTGAAGTTCTGCCCCACACTCCACGACCAGGAGTTGGCCTGTAGGATTTTTGGCTCTGCAAACCAGGAGACAAACAC
>NW_007735303.1:23164-31173 GCF_000696425.1 Galeopterus variegatus | reverse complement strand
TGATTAGAAATCAAGGTCCTCAAGTCATTGGCCAAAGGCAGTGGAGGTACCTGTTCATTACTGGGTGAGAGTTTTCCTATAGTTGGAGAAATCAATGAGCGCTCACTGAAGTTCTGCCCCACACTCCACGACCAGGAGTTCGCCTGTAGGATTTTTGGCTCTGCAAACCAGGAGACAAACACACAGGAAGAATGTCAAGAAAGAGCTGAACAACTCTCCCTTCAATCTGCTCCACTGTAGACTCAGGAGGCCAGACAGAGTTAGGATTAGTATATGCATAGGTAAAGTAGTGCCTGAGCATGGAACAGGAGAAGCCTGCATGACACTGGACATGAAATTGTTAAACAGGGGCCGGCCCGGTGGTGCACTGGATAGTGCGCCCGCTTGGGAAGCGCGGTGGCGCTCCCGTCCGAGGGTTCGGATCCCACGTACAGACCGGCTCCCCGCTCACTGGCTGAGCGGGGCGCGGGAGCAACGCCGAGGCTTGCGATCCCGTCGCCGGTCCCCGGTCCGGTACGGGGGCAACACTGAGGGTTGCGATCCGTTGCCAGACACGGAAAAAAGACAAAAAAAAAAAAAAATTGTTAAACAGGATCACCTCTGGAGATAGGCAGAAGTGGGGGTGGGGTAAGGTAAGGGTCAGAGAGAAATGTAATAAACAGAAAGCATAGACATACCCGTTCAATGGGGAAACAGCAGTTTCTGGCTTGGACCCCAACCAGAAAGTTACTTTTCTCATTAAACATCTCCTCCTATCTAGTCTATAGTCAGGGCAGAGAAGTCATTGCATTGAAAGAGGACACAGATTAGAGAAGTACAGACAGAGCAATACAGCCAAGCCAAACCTGTGTTACATGGTAGTGAAAGCAGTATGATTCTGGAGAATTTGTGGCAAGAAGCAAATAAGCAATGAAGATCATATTTTAAAAGATCTTTGAAGAAGCGTAAGAGGAAAGTAGTATAAGCTCCACAGATAAGAAAGAAAAACCTTATTGTTTATTATCATGGGATCAAGAATATCATGGAAAAAGATCAGCAGAAAAGTCAGTGTTCCACTGAATATCCTTTTACAACTTAGCTATATACATTCATGGTTTGGTTAATTTATAACTGAACACATGCAGAGGGTGTGCAAAGGTAACCCACAGTGTATGGAACTAAATGCAATTTTTAAAATGTCATCTATAACCTGACCTTCCTTTTGAGGCTTCACCTGCTGTTGGAGAGAAAATGTGACACTATTCACTTTTAACCAATCTCCATTTAACTAACTTGCTGAATTAACCAGTACCCTCCATCCTTCTCTACGTCATACTAGCTAATCCCCCTGGTACACTGAACTCACAGGTACCAGGGTTCTCTCTGTCTCCACATTGTCTGCTTTCAAGAGTCAATTCTGTCTTCAAATCTGTTTATGTCCACTTTATTTGTTATTCTGATTACATAATACAAGGGTACTTCAAAAAGTTCACGGAAAAATAGAATTGAAATATAATACGAATCTTTCCATGAACTTTTTGAAGTACTCTTATATAATTAAATATGATGCAAAATGAGAAAAAAGACTGTAAAGAGAAAGTGTTGTCTGTATGAAAACTAAATCGGATGCTTTGAATAGACTTAATTAAGGAAAGTTTCCTTTAACAACACTTTCAATTAGGTGTCAAGGCAACTGCAAAATATATTTTTTAACTGTAGAAATATAAGATTCTATACTCAAATTTCTTTGTAAGTATCTTAAAGAGTTTTTACAACTAGAAATTGTAGATGCATTAGAGGGTTGATTTATGCCAGAAATAAGAAGCAGAACTAATTAGAAGACCAATATGCAAAAAAAAGGCTTTGGCCCTGCATTAAAAGATTGCTAATATACATTTACATTAAATTAAAATAAAATGTTTAAGATACATATATGTTATTTATAATTCTGTTTTAGCCACTTTAAAAAAAATTGGTTCTGATCACATCTGATGTAACAGCTTTTACTGTAACTAAATGTCCAACCCAGCTTAAAATATAGTCCAATACAATAATTTAAACAGTCCCTCTAGAAAATATTCAGATTCCCTGATAGCTTCCTCTTTTCTTGTTATGGCAGTCTGGCCACTGTGCAGTGGACAGTGGGGGTGTCAGGCATTGTGTCAGCCTTTCCTATGCACTGCCTGGCACCCACTGGTCTGCTGTAATGCCATTTGTTTTTTGTCATCATGTGCCCTTCTGGCCTCTGCTGGTAAAGTACCAGGCTGGCCCTTTCTTTCACTCCAGCAAAGCTTCCAGATAGGCCTGGCCATTTCCCCTAGGCTGGGTCAGCTTTCCATCAGCTCTGGCTGGCTACGGACCCTGGAGTCTGTGCCACAACACCATTCAGCCCCCGGCCTGATGGTCCACCCCAACATCTGTTAGGACGCTGCTGCTCGGCATGCCTGCTGTCTGGTCACTGAGCTGCTCCATGTCAGCTTGGAGGGCCTCTTTCTGCACAGTGCTCTTGCCTGCTCCCCAATCCCAGCACGAGTGCCTGTGGTACTTCTTGGAATTCCTCAGTCTCCCAACACCAATGCTCACAGAGAACGCTGGAATTGCCCCTTGTGTCCACGCCTGCCTTCTACCCTCTTTTCATTCTCCTTCCTCCCTTCTTGGCCCTGGCCAGGACAGAAGCAGTCCTTCTTTCATTTCTCTTACATCATATCATCCTTTTTCTGACTCTCACCTTCTTCGCACTATATGAGCGGGGCCCTCCAGGCTTGGTTTCTCTATATCCAAGGAGCAGGTAAGGGAACTTAACAGGCCTCACTCCTCAATGCCACTGTCTAGCCAGTCCCCTACAGTGCAGCAATAGGAGAACCCTATGAGCGGGGCCCTCCAGGCTTGTTTTCTCTATACCCAAGGAGCAGGTAAGAGAACTTAACAGGCCTCACTCCTCAATGCCACTGTCTAGCCAGTCCCCTACAGTGCAGCAATAGGTGCACTGTGCCCTAGGAACGATATGCCTTAGAAATAAGACAAGACTTTAAGGAGAGGGGATGTTGGTTTAATATCTGTGAAAACATACATTTATTTTATTTTTCTTGGTGGCTGACCAGTACAGGGTACATTTATTTGTTTTCATTTATATATCTACTTACTTATCATCCCAGAGTGAGGGTTCAAATATTCCCAGCTAATATTTTTGTTATTATTATAATAAAGTCTCCTCTACCACCAGTTAACACAGTGAGGACGCTAGTGCCAGAAAGAATACAACAGAGTTAAATGCATCTTTGACAGGAACACCACGTTCTCAAGACATATTTTGTTCTGTATGCTATTGCACGAGAGGTATCTTCCTTGGACTCCAGAAGGCTTCACTGAAAGGACACGTGGATTCTACCACACCTCTGTCTGGGCCCTATGCTCCTGGGATGAGGGAAGAATGAGGTTTGTTGGCTGGAGCAGTTTCTCCAGCACACAATAGGCAAATAAAGACATAAGGCAATGTGTTTAAGGCTACAAGACTTAAAAAATAGAAGGAAAATGCCTTATCATGAACCTTCAGACTAACAGAGACATAAAAACGTCAACGTGACAATAGTACACTGCTACCTAATAACCCTGGAATTGCTAGGATTCTCTTTTCATGTTTTGCTAATGCTTAGGTGTGTGCATGACAAGTCCATGCTGGAATCTCTGACTACTCTCTCCAAAGGGTGACACCCAGCACATTTAAACTCAGAGAGGCTGAGTGCGAACCAGTGCCATTTTCCAAGATAAAGACAAAATTTCATCTTTTATATTCTACTTAGGACTATGAGTCCTGAAGGAGAAAGTTAACCTTCCCTGCCCTCAACGCTGTCTAGTTAATTGATCTACCACTGGGAAGAAAGGGTTCTGCTTCGATTAACATCGGAATAAAAAGCTAGCACTTAGAAAGGACTAAACCTTGATATGCTTGACAGATAAATGGCAGTCTGGTGACAGATCAAGCCAGGTGGGGTTGCCCAGACAGAATGAGATCTATAAGGTGAACTATTGGATGGGGGAGATTTGGCGAAAGCTTAATTTCCTTGGAGCCTAATTACTTTTACTCATTCCTTGACAACCCCTACACATTCCATTTAATGTGCCTAAAAATGTTTCTGTCTGCAGTGGGGTCTCTTCGTAGGAGGTCAATCTCTGTCTGGGTTCAGGCTGCAGGAAGGGCAACTTTAGTGATGAGGAGACCTTAAGTAATCGATATGATTTCAAAACCATGCAGATTTTGCCCTCAAAAAGCATAGAGCTAAGGAAGGAAGCTGTCAACTAGAGGGAAACTGAACATACACACACACCTTCCTGATATGGGGAAGAAATTCAGAGCAGCCACAAGGGCAGCCCTTTAGTGATTGCTGGGAAAGTGTTCTCTCTTTTCTTATGATGAAAACAAATAAGAAATCTGGAGTGTTGGGGCAAAGGTAAGGCCCCTCAGGCTCTTTTCTGGGATAAGACAATCCATCACAGATAAGACTCCTTCATACCTTCCCATGGTTGCCTACCTTCCTGTGTCGATAACTAGACTGATGATAACTTTCAAGCATACAATTGATCTAATACAGATTGTTTTTATCTGAAGACAATTGGGGAAAGGTCACTAATTCTCCAAATGAAAAATAAATCAAGTGCTTTTTGGAGTGCGGCTTTTCTGGACAAAACTGCCCAATAGTACCACATGACATTCTTTATTTGACACTAAATGTACATAGCATAATCATAATGAAGGTCATTCAAAAAAAAAAATCTACTTCAGAGCTTTGTTTTATTTCATTAGCCAAATGGCACCTACTATGTCTAATGCTACTAGATCCTCTTTTGTTAACAGCTGTTTTTGCTAATGTGATTCAAGCAGTTCTCCAGCACCACTTCCACTGACTTCGTGAACATTGTCCTTGTAAACAGTAAATGTTTAAAAATTACTATGATGAGAAGCAGGAAAAGGTAATGTTTATGAGCAGGACCCTGGAGCCAGATTGCTCAGGGTCCACTCTTGGTTCTACCATTTGTAAGCTACATACCCTTGGGAGAATTACTTACTCTCTGTTACTTTGCTCATCTGTAAAAGTTAGATAAAAAGAACTTAGAGCAGTGTCTGGCACACAGTAAAAACTATGTAGGTAGGTGTGGACTATCATCATCATCAAAGGCTGCAGAGAATATCTGGCAAGACTCTAGGTATGTATAAATCATGAGAACTTTTCACACCAAAAGTGGTAAATGAGACCCTAATGTAGGTAAATGAGGAAACTCATGCCTCTCTAGCAGGAAACTGATAATCTAACCATTTGTATTTCTTTAAACTATTCTGTAAATGTTGAATCTTCATAAATAGGATAATTAGTGATTTATGCTTGGCTAATGTAACAGTTAGGTTTTTTCAGTAAAAGTATAACCAGATGGAGTCCTTTCATAACTGTAACTGAATGGACATCTATTTAATCAAATTTCATGCAGTATTTCTTGATGCCCCTATGCAGTGCTTCTCAAAGCTTTTCACGCAAGAACCTCTAATAGATTAGAGTGAACTAATAAATATATCATCCCACCTCCACCCCCATCCCACATTCTGGAGTCTTGAGGTATGGTGGAAAGTGCCCTCTCAAAGCAGGAAATTTCCTGTTTCATCTTTAAAAATCACACATATTTTGCTTTATGTTCCATAATATGTAATACTGATTTAACATAAAAATAATTAAAAAATTATTTACTAACAATAAGACTTGTTTACATTATTTTGTCCACCATATCAAGTAAAATTGATACTCTCTGAAAGCACATCACGTTTATTTGTTTATCCTACAGATTTTCTAACTTATTCTTGTACCTAGCCAGGGTAGACAAACTATAATATGGAGAAAAAGATTAATGGGAAACCAGCTGTCACCATCATCATCTATCTGGGGATGAGTTATCTAAATGTTAGAGAGAGGAGTTAGCTAGAACTAATAACCTGAGGCTTACAAATGAGTAAATAAAGTAATGAAAAAATATCAGTCATGACCAACTTGCCTCACAGAGCTACATCTTGCTAATAACATCTACTGCTTTTAGTCACCTAATCTTCATCACTTGCCTGAATGTTAGGAACATGGTCCAGGATGATATGGGGTGAACAAATCAGATTAACCATGCCCAAAAGGTATGCATAGATAATACATTTGTCAAAAAATAAAATCATCACAATTCAACAACAATATCTATCTTTGAAGGCATCTATTATTGGAAATATATATTAACTGATAAGATCTCTTACCATACCTTGAAGATATCTCTCTTCCTCCATAACAAAATCAGTATATTTTAATAGAATTTGATCTTTTTAAAATTATGATTTTAATATTTTGACCATTTCTTTGTTGAGGGAGTAAAATTATGTTTAGTGCTTACACATGCACACCATTGATACCTAAATGCTTTTAAATGATGTTTTAGGATGTTAATGTGTTTCTAAAAATTGGATATATTTTAAACTAAATATGTTTACAATTAAAATTTTGGTACCACATTTTACTAGTTTTGGTTTAACCGTGCTTTAAATTACCTGTGATCTTTCTTCTTTCCACTTATATCTTAGTTAATTGAGAGTTGGGTAAAAATTATTTACTATCAATAAGACTTGTTTACATTATTTTGTCCACCATATCAAGCAAAATTGATACTCTCTGAAAGCACATCACGTTTATTTGTTTATCCTACAGATTTGCTAACTTATTCCTGTACCTAGCCAGGGTAGACAAACTATAATATGGAGAAACAGATTAATGGAAAACCAGCTGTCACCATCATCATCTATCTGGGGATGAGTTATCTAAATGTTAGAGAGAGGAGTTAGCTAGAACCAATAACCTGAGGCTTACAAATGAGTAAATAAAGTAATGAAAAAATATCAGTCATGACCAACTTGCCTCACAGAGCTACATCTTGCTAATAACATCTACTGCTTTTAGTCACCTAATCTTCATCACTTGCCTGAATGTTAGGAACATGGTCCAGGATGATATGGGGTGAACAAATCAGATTAACCATGCCCAAAAGGTATGCATAGATAATACATTTGTCAAAAAATAAAATCATCACAATTCAACAACAATATCTATCTTTGAAGGCATCTATTATTGGAAATATATATTAACTGATAAGATCTCTTACCATACCTTGAAGATATCTCTCTTCCTCCATAACAAAATCAGTATATTTTAATAGAATTTGATCTTTTTAAAATTATGATTTTAATATTTTGACCATTTCTTTGTTGAGGGAGTAAAATTATGTTTAGTGCTTACACATGCACACCATTGACACCTAAATGCTTTTAAATGATGTTTTAGGATGCTAATGTGTTTCTAAAAATTGGATATATTTTAAACTAAATATGTTTACAATTAAAATTTTGGTACCACATTTTACTAGTTTTGGTTTAACCGTGCTTTAAATTACCTGTGATCTTTCTTCTTTCCACTTATATCTTAGTTAATTGAGAGTTGGGAGATTCAAGAATCTAGGCAGGGCTTTAACTAGGCAGCATCTTAGAAAGTTTCATTTTTTTTTTTTTTTTTTACTGACAAGAACTGGAATGGTAGCCTAAAACATTTGGGTGGCCCTGACTGTCTTTTCTTTTTTATACAACATAGTCCTGTGTATGCATATGTGGACAGTGTGAATATTAGTTTTTCCATCGCAGTCACATAAACTGAACTAAAAATGCTTAGTTTGAAATTCTTTTTAAAAAAAAACCTCCCAGGAAGCACACATTACTATTCTTTACAACTGGATGAAAAATAATATTAAGGCATCTTTTACCATAAAATTTTAAGGAAAACATTATTTTAATAAAAATGAGAATGCTCTGGTGTAAAAGTCAGCCCTCTCGCATTCTCCCTCTACAGTTAACATCAGAGCGCTATTGAAATAATGAATGCATTGTTAATGAACCCAAGAAAATAAAAACGTTAGTATCTGATCCTGCCCTTGTTTCCAGTACATCTGTGCTGAGATGGCCTGTT
>NW_007735303.1:0-22529 GCF_000696425.1 Galeopterus variegatus | reverse complement strand
TGTTCACTATTGGTGAATAGAAATGCTACCGATTTTTGTGTGTTGATTTTGTATCCTGCTACTGTGCTGAACTCATTTATCACCTTCGCGCCCGGTGGCGCACTGCGCTAGTGCGTCGCTTGGGAAGTGCGGCGGCGCGCCCGCCGAGGGTTCGGATCCCACATGCAGACCGGTTCCCGCTCACTGGCTGAGCGAGGCGCAGGGGCAACGCCGAGGGTTGCGATCCCGTTGCCGGTCCCGGTCCGGTACGGGGGCGACACTGAGGGTTGCGATCCGTTGCCGGACACGGAAAAAGACAAAAACAAAAAAAATAAAGCCCCTCTCTTTCCATGAAAGGGTGATCTGAGGATTGTCCTCAATCTATCCCTTGCAGCCACTCTGCTCTGCTGCTCTTTCAGCCCTCTCAGAGTAATATGCAAATATGCTATGTAAATAAAGATGTTTCTAATAAGCCTGTAGTCTTCCCAGGTATTCAATGAGAACACAGAAAAACGGCTTCTAAGAGAATCAAGTGCAGTTTCATGTAATTTATTTTTAATAAATACTTTATATCTCTTGTATTAATGGCAGTAATGTTTTTACACTTTACTATTATATATAAACGTGTAAAAAATCTTTTTTATACCAGATGATGTGCATTCTCTATCTACACAGCTATGCACTTTTTTCAGTATGCTACCCTAGTCAGACACATTAATACTCTCCCATGTGGACTTCAAATGATATATGGTACTAATGCTATTTTCAGTAAAAATGACACCTGTATTGTGAACACTAAACGTTCACAAAAGAAGTGACTCTCATTATCTTATTCAAGGCTCACAAGAACCCTCTAACATAGCCAGGGTTGTCATACTTAGCTGCAAGACCCTGCCACATTCACCATTATATCAGCAATGCTAAGCATGGTGCCTGGTATACAGAAATCATTAACAGCTGAACAACATCAGGTTAAGGGTCTTGACCATGTCACATGGCCAGTAAGTTGGCAGAATAAGGATGCTCCCAAACCTAGGACTCTCACTACAAGTTCAGTGTTTCTTCTACTGTATCACACTGCCTCCTGCTGGCCACTCAAACCCCAGTGCAAAGCTTTTCATTCATTCCCACCAGTCACAGGCTACTGGGTTCTGTGTCCAGCTCAGAGACTCCCCACTTGTTTAAGGTGTCAGGCTTTCCATTCACGGCTCAGGAGACAGGCTGGGCTAAGGACTATATTAAAGCACTGGTGTGTGTTCCATTACCCAAATAACTAGCCTTAGAGGCGTTAGGTTAAGTCAGGGAGAAATCCTGGCTCCTAACACCCTTGCTGTGACTTGACCCTTGGTCTCATTTGCTGAGATTAATAGAATTATTCTTGCCACATAGTAGAAAAAGGCACTAAATATAGTCCATGCAAAGGCTGGTGCATAGACATGCTTGTGATGGCTACTCTATAAACTAATCCAAGAGAACAACTTTACTACTAACAAAGGGAAAACCAGGTTATGAAGAGATAATCAAACTGTGCATCTCTGATTGGAAGTTGTAAGATGAAACCTAGGGAAGAGTTACTAGAAATAGGCAAGATCCTAGCTTGGAATGGTGAGAAAACTGAAAATTAGGAACTTCAGATTAAGACACAGCTATTGGGAAACAAATCCCTGGTGTGGAAAACACTGGGGCCTTTGCCAGCAGCTTGAGCTGAGGAAAACCACTGCCCAGGGCTGATTTTAATGCAGAGGCAGGAAAAAGATGAGAGGATAGGGGGACGCTCCACCTGCCGGCAAAATGGTCTGGAGACTTACAGACCCAGGCCATTGAGCACCAGCCCTCCCACCCATCCGTGAGGCAAAGGGCTGAAATATCCTCCCTCTGTCTGCAGCCTTCAAGGCTGCAGCTGTAGTTCCTTTAAATTGGATTTTCTGGGGCAGAAAGTCTTGGGGGATGAGAAGAGGCAGGGTGAGCCTCTGAATGACTTCTCCAGGGCAGAGTCCCCAACGGCCTGGGTAGGTCAAACAGGAACACCTCTCCTTCCCCTGCCTCTCCACTGTCAACCACAACAGCCATTACCACTTGTAATTCTCTGCTGTCCTCATCCCACCCTCCTTGATTCCTAGGGCGTGTGAGGAATATTTGGGCAGTGTCCCCATTAGTGGTCCAAGTTGGACTGGGAAACACCGAGCCACCCTGGGGAACAGGTGCAGCTCCCGGGCCTCTCCTGGCTGTTGCCTTGTGCATTGTCCTGCCTCTTCCCCACTGGACGGGAAGATAATAACCACTTCATATGTCAATCTGCTCTAAGGGGAAGGGTGAGAGGAAAAGGAAAGCAAGGCAAGAAGCCAGTACCCCATCCCCAACTTCTGCCTTCTGAGTCTCCTTTTCCTTCATGAATATTTATGTGGAACTCTTTCCCTTGGCACTCTGGTGGGTGGTGGCTCAGAGGCTCAAGACTGTGGCAGGTAAAAACAAGCAAAAACTGACAGGCATGCGATGGGAAAGCAAGCAACAGACACTAAACCCAGGTTCTTAGATGCAGACCTCCTACCAAACTCTCTATGGGAAGGGAGAAAACCCCCAGCCCCAGATGTTTCTATCACGTCCACATTACCTTTTGGAAACCACATTCCCAGCAAACTGTTTCATATGCTGCCAGAAATAGACAATGCAGCTGGGATCTCTGAGCTGTGCTACTCTGCAAATCATTTAACTGCACACAAATGATAGCTATTATACAGCCGGGATCCCCCAGGGAAATAATTTCTATTCCCAACTCCTTTTATAACTTGATGAGTCAGCTGAGGTCAGCTGGTTGGAGCAGCAGGCTAGTGAAGCCAAGGGCTCAGGAAAGATGCTCTGGCAGACCCGGAGACTGTGCAGAGTAAAACCCTGCATTCCCCAGAGCACATCCTGTCATCTTAAGGGTTGTCTTACAGAGGTGTGTTGGACATAAGGGAACTGAACAGAGAGCACTGCTGGCTCTGAAGGCCAGAATCCACTACTGGAGAAACAATTCAGAGCTAAAACATGACTGGGACTTTCTCCTGCCTTTGAGCTGACCCCACTTTAGGAATCAGGGTCACTGTCATGACTGTGTAGTGAGATCCTTCTTTATCTTGATCTGCTCATGTCAGGCCGTCTGGTATCACATTCTTTGTCTCTAACCATTCCCCTTCCCTTTTAGGTTTGGTTTCTAATCTGCAGTAGTTAAAAACAAAATAATAAAGCTAGTTAATAACTACATCTAATCAGAATCAGTAGGGTTCTAAGTGAGGGCCTAGGGAGTAAACAGGTGGTTTTTAATGCATGAGCTTTGTGATAGTAGAGCTCTCCTTCTATCCTGGGTTCAAAGCTTTAAGGCAGGACACCAGGAATTAAGAGATCTACCTTCTGTATATTTGGGAAAAACACCTAGGATTCAGTATTTCCCAGGTATAGTTATTTATTATAGTCTTACTTAAGTACCAATTGAGAATTAACTAAAACCTTTATTCAGCTTCCTTTTTTGTGTGTGTGTAGCAGATACAAAAACTGTCCACCTGAGTATTCCCTGCCTTCCCTCCACCACCCCTAACTTCACTCCAGGTTCCAAGTATGTCTGCTTGACTCTTGACCTTTGTTATGCTGATTTAGAAATTGGGTCTTTAAAAAAAAAAGGGAACAGCAGCCCATGAAGGCACTCAGCCAGGCTACAGGTTTTTGAGGCGAGTTCTTAGGCTAGGAATCGGAAGACAGGAAGATGCACTTGGTGAAGCTGCCCCGTGTGTTGGATACTGTATGACGAGACAGGATTTTAAGTTTTGTTATAAGTGAAAAACATACCCTCCCAGTTTGGACATTTTCTTGAAAGAATGAGTAAAGCGTTTAGTTGCTGTTAGTAATACTTTTCTGCTGGACAGCTGTTTCTTTGAACATACCACTGCATAGAGCCAGGACTAAATGGAACCGCAGTTATATCAAGGTTTCACCTTTGTGTTTTTATCTAATATAATTAATAATAGCTAGCATTTATTGAATGCTTAGCATGTGTCATTCACTCATTCAATAAATATTAACCAAACACCTCCTCTGTTCCAGGCACGATTCTAGGCACTGGGGATACAATAGACAAAAGCACATGAAAGGCTTTGCCTCACAAATCTTATTTTCTAATGGGAGTAGAAAGATAAGGGACAAATAAACAAGAGGCATAAAGAGAAACTGAGTGGCTACTTTAGACTGGGCGACTAAAGAATGCCTCCCTGAGGATGTTAAGCTGAGACCTGATGGTATGAAGAAACCAGACTTGCAAAGATCAGTGGACAAGCATTCCAGGAAGCAGAATAGCTTGTGCACAAGTGCCAGCGCAGGTGCTTGGAGTGTAAGACTGGTACAAAACAACTTCCGAGCTGAAGGCAGAGACCAGATCATGCAGGGTGAGGCAGGCTTAGGTGAGAAGCTTGGATTTCATTTCAATATGCCAAAAATTGAGAAGCTACTAGAGGATTTTAAGCAAGGGAGTAACATAATAGAATTTTCATTTAAAGAAGAGCATTCTTATATTCACTGCAGCACTATTCACAATAGCCAAGAGATGGAAACAACCTAAATGCTCAGTAATGGATGAATGGATAAAAGAACTGTGGTATATATACACCATGGAATACTATTCAGTCATTAAAAAAGTGAAATCCATCATCTGCAGCAACATGGAACTGGAGACCATCATGTTAAATGAAATAAGTCAGTTACAGAAAGACAAATACTGCATGATGTTCACTCATACATGGAAACTTAAAAAAAAAAAAAGTTCTCATAGAATTAGAGAGTAGAATAATGGTTTCCAGAGGCCAGGAAGGAAAGAGGGGTGGAAAAGTGGGGAAGAGCACAAAGCTACAGGAAGAGACAAGTTCTGCTGCTCTAGGTTCTCATAGAATTAGAGAGTAGAATAATGGTTTCCAGAGGCCAGGAAGGAAACAGGGGTGGAAAAGTGGGGAAGAGCACAAAGCTACAGGAAGAGACAAGTTCTGCTGCTCTAGGCTGAACAGAGCTAATATATTATATTGTATATCTCTGAACAGCTAGAAAAGATTGCCACAAAGAAAAGATAAATGTTTAGGTGATGAATATGATCTCTACCTTAAGTGATTCATTGTACAATATAGGAATGTATTGAAACAACACACTGTATTCCATAAATATGTACAACTGAAAAATTTTAAAGAAAAGTATATTGGCTTTTGTGTAGAAAATTGCTTTTGAAGGTGGTTTGGGAGTGGTGAAAGCAGGAGGACCAGTTAGGAGGCTCAGATGACAGTGTAACATTAATATCAGATCCCATGTTTTGCATTAAATCCTCAAACAGTTCCCCCAAGAGTTCTATGAAATTGCATAAGGATGGTGCTGGACTGACCCAAATATTTAAAAAGTGGGGCGGATGGCTGGGCTGGGTGACTTGCAAAGAGTAAGCAGAGATGTCCTCAAAGTCAGCAGAGGTGTGAAGGCACAGCCAGGTTAGCAGTGACAGCAAGCCTGACTGCACCCCCTGGGAGAACCTCTGCCAGTGTTTCTATAAATGGACAGCATTTGAGGGTGGCAGACCAAGGTGACCAGTCCAGCCATGCCCAAATTCAAGACACCTGGCCCCAGGGCCCAGGGCAAAAATATTTTTAACCTAAGCCTGGAGCAGCAGCATTCAAACTTTTGGGAATGAGTCCTAGGGCTTGGTGACTTCCAGGACCCCAGTATGGAAACTAGGCCTTATCTGGTTCCTGATGGCAGAACAGACAGCATCATTTAGACCCAATGCCTACTCTTCAGGTGTGGCTATGGTTTGAAAACTGGGAATGTGTACATGTTCTCACAGTCTCACACCCAGACCCACTAATCAAGCAACACAGTTGTCGGTCCCTCACATGATTCCTCTGAATGGTGTCAGTACCTCTTCTCCCATCCTCACCACTTTCTAGAACCAGCTTCTCTTTCATCACAAAGTGCTGAGAACTACTGACCCCAGCCAGCAAACACTGTGAGTTTCCTGTCAGTCAGAGCCTCCTGAGGTTGAAGACTTTGACTGAAGGTGAGTGACCCACCCGACGTGCAGGGGCCCTAAAGGCAGCCTACCTACCCCGAAGGATGCCTTCTGCCTCTGACTGGCTAGGAAGTGGCCAGTCCCCTCACAAACACACCACAGGAGATCAACGCAATCCTTGACAGCTGTCAGCAAATAAAGTGATTGCAGGCCAGGCGTGTTCCATGTGATCCTGCTTCTACCCATGCTTCCAACATGCGTTTCTACCTACAATGATGCAGGAGCAAAACCATTTCATTCTCTCATGCTGTTGTTGGGTCCTCTTAAAAAAAGCAGAGCAAAACAGAAAGCGCCCACGTAGGTCATGGAGAAGAGTTCAGGAGAAAGTGAAATGGAAGCAGAGTAAAATGGTACAGGATGAGCACAGTGTAGCAGTTGAAGAGGCCCTCGAGCCACGCTGTCTGTGTTTGAATCTTAGCTCTGTGACTACCAGTTGTGTGACCTTGGGTAAGTCATCTAACCTCTCTGCGACTCAGTTTTCTCATCTGCAAAACGGGATAACAACAGTCCCCACTCACAGGGTTGTTGTGAGAAGTACATTAACAAGAACATGTGGAATAGTGCCTGGCCCAGAGTTAGAGCTACATAAGAGTTACTGTTGTCATCATCATGGTGGGTTTCTTAAATCCAAATGTAAACTTGTGGTTCTACCCTTGGAAAGAGTTATACCAAAAAGATGCCAGGTAAGGTATAAGAGCCCTCAAACTTAAAGGAATCGAAGGGGTGGGCCCTCTAGAGCAGATGGAGGAAAAGAAATTAGCCATTTAGTGCATGGATAAATGCAGCCAGAGAGAGCTGAGAGAAATGCACAGGTGTATAAATGTTTTAAAATACCTAAATTCCAGGGAAATGGGCTGTGCAGATTAACCTAACTTAATTAGCAAAACTGGAATAAAAATAAGCTTGTGGGGGAAAAGCCATAAAATATGTTAAAGTGATGAGTTCCTACTCATTACTGTCAACTGGGATGATAAGTGGAACACCTTGCATCCCTTGTTTAAACAGGGGTAAATCATTGAGGACAATGTATCAGAAACAGTGATGTCAGAAGTGATGATCTGGGGAGACAATGAATGCAATGTTCTCCCTTTTTATATGGCAAGCTCGCATTTTGTCGCACTTTTCTGGGTGGTGCTTCATCACACGCACCAACAGATACGGCATGACTGTAACACTTTCCCTGTATAGGAAAGGCTGATGGAGTATTTACAGCCTGGTAAACATATCTGCAGGCTGAGCTGTTACCCTGCTGTGAGCCAACTTTTCACAAGTCTTGATTAGCAGCTGGTTGACATTAGTCAGCCGTGTGAAAGGTCAGCAGGAGACAGTAACCGGGGACACTAGCCTTGTGACATCTTCTTTCACAATTGCCTGTCTACTGCATTAATTCTCCTGCCCCTCATCCTCAGGACACTCAGTTCTCCAAGTAGTGGAAAAGGGACAGTACTCCCTCCATTTCCCGCCACGAATGCTGCATATGCTCAGGCTCATGAAGGGGACTGCTTGCCAAAGCGTCAATAGCGCTGCACCATGCAAGCTGTGTTATGGTGGTTCCTCTGCTTTTGACAGTTTGGCATTTTTCAATTTTTTTTAAATGAAAAACACGTCACTTCTGTGATGTTAAAAAAGAACTAAAACGTTTGCTTCCTTAGACCAACCTATTTCACCTCTAACTAATCTCTAGTATACATGAGGTACAACAGAGATAAATATGGAGGGCAGAACTCACTTCCGTTTTTCCCTCTTTGTTTTTGCCTGAATCTATAAAAAGGAGTTGACAGGACTCAGGATTGTTAAGAGGATTAAAGGAGATAACCCATTTGTCCAGCACCTGGCATATGGCATGTAGGCTTTGCTCCAAAAGATGGGTTAATCTGTTCAGTCTAAAGAGACTAAACACTCAAAAGGCTTGTGTCACAGTCTCCAGTTCTGGCATCAACGAGCCTTTCAACAGAGTCATGTTGGTCTAATTGTTCCCCGAACAAAGGCAGGCAATTCACCTGACTCACAAATACCTAGAGAGAGCTATATTCGATGGGACACTTGTGAATCATTCTAATCGATGGCTCGGATCATCAGAGTTAGTGGCTGTTACACCAAATGTTTCCTATATTCTTTAATGCAGAAAAGTAGTCCTGTCTTAGCCACCATCCAAGAGGATTTGTCATCCTGAACTTTTTAAATGCGCTCTTATTCAGAATTCCATTCCTTGCATGGCTCTCAAGCACAGGTTCATAGTCACATGTTCTAAAATAAGTCCAATTTTCCCTAAGTGAGAAATGTGTTAAGGAGAGGAAGAACTTAAAACCTGAACAAGAGTTTACTTTGTCCAAAATTATAAGACCAGGTATAATTTTGTTGTAATAACTACAGACTAGTAGGATAAAAAAAAAAAAAAAAAAAAAAAAAAAAAAAAACCCAGGAAGAAATATATACAATAAAGGGAGCTTGCCTTTGGTTATTTTCAGCCGTTCTTCCAAATATTGCTATGACCGGCATAGAAATTTTGTCCCGACCAATAACTTTTCCCTTTAACTAAATTGAATTCAATTAATAAAAGTAGACAGAAAAGCCTACTTCTATTCTTGGTCTGTAGATACCTTTAAATACTTGACAGGAAAGATGTGAGAAAGACATGACTGGTTTGGGGCCAACATTTTTTTTGAACACATGAGTTCAAAAAAGTAGCAAAGATATGAACAAGTCCAATATTCAGCAGACAGTACCAGTATAACATACCTAGAACCCGAACATACAGGTACTCAAGTAATACTAAGGATGAATGACACACATTCTAGCTGGCGTGTGCTAGGACATTACATGCAGTAACAACCCCAAATCTCACTACTTTAATACAACAGAAATTTATTTCTTGCTCATGCTCCATACTCAACACCAGTAGCTGGGGGCTTTGCTCATCAAGGCCACCCAAGAGACCCCAGGTTGATTAAATCTCGACATTGCTTCCACAATCACAGATGTAGAGAAAGAAGGTGAAAATAATGACTCACACACAGGACAGGCTCTTAAAAGCTTCCACTTGGAAGTGACAAATGTCCACTTGGGCCCATTTCATTGGCCAGAATAAATTACCTGGCCATACCTGACTGCAAGGGGGCAAGGCAGTCCAATTCTACCACGCTCCTGAAAAGCTCAGAGCTGGACATTTCTGGTGAACATCATTAATTGTTGTCACAAAGAACATTATATAAGAACTTTGCAAAGTTCTTTCACATTCTTTATTTTAATTGATTTCTACTCCATCCATACAGTTTGGGTTCTATCAACATCTCATTTTACAAATAAAATAACCATCACTCAGAGAAATTAAGTTACTTGCTTAAATCACATAGATAGTAAGTTGAACAGTTTTTGGAATTCCACATTCTAACCTTTAAAGTGTACTGAGGTACAGATCTTTGCACCCATAATTTGAAGTATATTCCAACTTACTATTTATTTCTACTATTCACTAACCACATTACCTGACATTATCCATCTCTTCATATATATTATACATGTACTATATCTCTAACTAAATTCTGTGTACCCTGAAATCATATTCTTACATAGTTCTTTGCATTCTCCACAGCATCTCAGCCACTGCAGAGAGTCAGATAAGGTAAAATATTTGTGTCTTGGTTGACTTGCAAAACACCTACAGAATCACTGTTTTCTGAACACCAAGGCTGTGCTTTGAATATTTCAGGAGAAAAAGATCAACTAGATAAATAAAGACTACCACCTTATTGCTAGGGAGAACTTAAGGCTGCTCCATTTGGAGGTGGCCTGCAGATGCCACCTGCCTTTACAGGTACAAGGCTTTACAGACACATGTGAAGTGTGACTTTACATGCATGTGCTTCCCTTTTTCGTCACATCAAATCATGCTGCATGCTACTGACAGTGAATCATTCTTAGTGCACACAGCCTCTGCAGATTTACAGATTTCCATTTGCCTTTGTTTTGACAATGAAAGTTCCTCTTTGTGAATTCACTAAAAGTCATTTTGCCATTATAAAGTCATTTCCATTGATCTCCACAGGCAGAATTTCTTCTGAAAACACTGGCATGAATGCAGTGCGTCTGCACAGGGCAAGATTGGAAGGCTCAAAAGCCAAGTGCCTGATTAGCACCAGAGTCTGAAAAGCAGAAGCGAAAATAGAGAAAGCAGTTCCCTAATAGCTTGTCTGATCTGTCTCCATCTAGCCACAGACTGAACGTGCCTGGGGCATGCTACTTAACTCCTCTCACTTTCCTTATTACATAAGTGGGACAACAATGGTACTTATTTCATAGGGTTGTTGTGGGGATTAAATGAGATAATGCATAAACACACTAAGTACATGCCTAACACATGGTAAGTACTCACTAAATGTTACAGTTATTACTTTCCTTTAAATTTTGCCAAATGCTTTCACTTGAGCCAGTTGAGCTTGTAAATTAATATACAGTGAAATTTTAGGGTTGGAAAGGACTTTGGAATCCATCTGCTCCTAAAAAATTCAAGGGATTTTCCTTAGACCACATAGTTTATGAAAGAGCCAAGATGGGATCTGGGCCCTCTGACTGCTAGCCTCTTGTAATTTTATGAATAGCAGGGACATCTTGTTTAGAATGGTATTTGACACAACAACTGACTTGATTCTGCACAAATCAAGGTTGATTTCCTTTGGTTTTCATTTCTTCTGAAAATCTATCTAAGCACACAGAATACAATCAACCCCCACCACTGTTAAATTCTAGCAAAAAGGAACATGCCAAATACTGAATCAAAGCTCTTTGCAGCCTAGAGGTAGGACGCCACTCTGAAATTAGCCCTATTTTTGCTCACCAGCTTAATGATACTGTCAGTTGTTTTTTAATTAAGTCGCCCTTAACTGCTACACTGGATGCATTTTAAGAGCTAGCGGAAATCCTTACTGTGTTCCAATGTACTTTAAAATGAAAAAATTTGAATTAGTTCTCTTTTAAAAGGATTAGATAAGGGCATTTCGGAAAATAGCTTAAAAGTATTTTTCCAGTTAATAAGGAAATTCCAGCAAGTTTCCATGTTCTCCAGACTCTGAGAGTTAAATTCTCATTCTTCCAAAGTAAGCCACTGAATTTCCTTGTCTGTGAAATAGCAATCATGACCCTTCTAACCCAGGGGAGAAATGGAGGAGCCATGTAACAAGAGTATTACCCAAATAGATGGCAGCAATTTCTCAAACAACTGTAGATATAGGTTTCCTCTTTTTATTTCTCTTTTATTCCTTCTTTCCAGAATTCAATAAAGAGCAGGTATGCCATCCTAGCTTCTCCTCTGCCCTTATGAATGTTTACCTGAGATACCTTTTGACCAAAATAAAGGAAGTGAATTGAAGTCAGTATGTTGCATTACATTGGGAAACAAAAAAGAGGTATTGTCTCCTTCTGGGAAGAGAGCCTGACTGAGACAGTGATGTGAATTCCCAGCAGACAACTGTTTGTACAAGAATATGCTATCAGTGTTCCTTAGCAACCAATGCTGTTCTTCAAAGGCACTGTGGTTGATGGGTTAAGTACCTTCTTCTGTCCCTTGTATCTAAAGTGTGACTGGAGATTCTGACTGAAATGTCTCCTGGCATCTTGGAGGAACTTGACTGATGAAGCCTGCCCATGGAGTTAAGAAGTAAGATGCTATTTTGGTCGATGGAAATTTCAAACAGCCAAATAAACACATCATCACTCTATCTGCAGGTCAACTGTAGATACATGCAATAGTATCTGGTCTACTCTGGTTGGCGCCTACCAGGACACTCAACTCTCCATTCTCTTACCCAGCCCCCCTTTCTACTCTGCCACTGAGACAGCTGAAGCACGAGGCACCCAGCATACTGAGATGTTGTAGAATGTTCAAACAAATAAGCCTCTACTTAATTGAAAGTGACAAGATACCATATATTTAATGACAATCTGTAATTAAAAATATTTAGGAATGCTATACAATTGCTCAATTGCTATTCAAACATAAATACAAAAGAATGTAAGACCTGTCAATCAAATACTTCATTAAATTAGGTCATAAACTATATGCCTGGTTTTGTTACAGTATAATAGGCTCTTTGTTACTGTTACATATTTCCAGGATTAAAATTCTGGGTTTAATGCCAATGATTTCCTCCCCAAGTTTCTATTAGACACTTTCTACTGTTCAGAGGGTTTCTTGGAATATAACTGATAAAATGACCCTACAAAGAAAATTCATGCTTCATAGCAAAGGTGGATTGTAATTTGACTTCCATGGTGGTTTTCCTACTGAAAATCTCTGGAGCGGACATTAGAAAGTCTCCTCAGTAACCTCGTTCAGAGTTCATATTGCTCATTTGTTTGCTTGTTCACTCATTCAAAAAATATTTATTGAGCATCTTGCTGCCACGAACTAGGTTAGGGGTAGAGATGCAACAAGACAAACATGTTACCTGCCCTCAGGCTTACAGTCCCAAAAGGGTAACGGAAAATTAGCAGCCAAATACAATGCAGCAAGCTAAGTGCTGATGATAGGGGAAGATCAATGTTAAAAGGGCACTTGGCAAGGTGCCCTTACCCAGATCAAGAAGGGGTTCAGGAAGGACTTCTGGGAGGAAATGGCAATGAAATAGAAGAGGTTAAGGAGTAGAAAAAAGTTTTGAGAAGAGGGAGTAGAAAAGCGTGCTGGGACAGGGGGTAGCAAGTACAAAGGCCAGGATAAGAAAGGGCACAGCAAGTAAAAGAAATGGAGAGAAACTCACTGCTAATACAGTTGGGCTGGGATAATAAGGTCAAGGGAGCTAAAACGGGGCCAGACCATGAAAAGCTGTGTAAGCCAACTACAGGTGACTGACTTTCTCCTAAGAGTATGGGGAAGGCATCAAAGGGTTTTGGAGAGGAAGATGGGAGTGTTCCTGGACTGTGGCCTGGTCCTCCGGCCATCTTGGTGCCTGCTGGAGTGATGTTCACTCTGCCATTAGACCACCTCTCCTCACAGATAATGCCACTGACCCTGCCCCACTTTAGAAACTATTCCAGGCATTTTGTAACCACTGAATGGCTCCTCTCTCACTCTCTCTCTCTCTTTCCCCCCTCTGGTTAGAAAAAAAAACCACTTCTGTGTGAAACGAAAAAAAGGCTAAGCTACCCATCATGTTCTTGATCTAGAAGGGACTTTAAAGGGACACACTCTAACTCCTTTCACTTTTCAGGTAAAGAAATAGAGGTTACAAAGGGTGAATTGTGATTATTAAAAATATGACCCCAAAAGCACAGGCAACAAAAGCAAAAATAAACAAGTGGGACTATATCAAACTAAAAAGATTCTGAGCAGCAAAGGAAACAACCAACAAAATTAAAAGGCATCCTAAAGAATGGGAGAAAATATATGCAAACCATATATCTTTTTTTTTCCTAGCTACAAAAAAGCTGGTAATGAAAGGTCACAGGCTCCTAAACCCCCGGCAACTAGAACCAATTTATTTATTTATTATATGGGCTTTAAAAAAAATTGAAATGTAATTGATTGTACATGTCTGTGGGGTACAGTGTTGAACAGCGTTGAATATCAATACCTGTGTGCAATACGTGATCCTCGAATCAGGATACTTACTCTATTTATTATTACACTGTGTAATCATTTTTTGTGGCCCTTTACCAATTTCTTGCTAATCACCCTCTCCCTCTTCCTTCCCATCTCTGGTGGCCTCAGTTCAAACCATATATCTGATAGGAGGCTAATATCCAAAATATATGAGAAATTCATACAACTCAATAGCAAAAAAACAAATAACCGGATTTTCAAAAAAATGGGCAAAAGATCTGAATATTTTCCCAAAGAAGACATACAAACGGCTAACAGGTATGTGAAAAGGTGTTCAACATCACTAATAATCAAGGAAATGCAAATCAAAACCACAATGAGATATCACCTCACATCTGTTAGGATGGGTGTTATCAAAAAGTCAGAAGATAACAAGTGATGGTGAAAGTGTGGAGAAAAAGAAACTCTTGGACACTGTTGATGAGACTGTAAATTGGTACAGACATTATGGAAAAGAATATGAAGGTTAATCAAAAAATTAAAAATAGAAATACCATATGATTCAGCCATCCACTTCTGGGTATATCCCCAAAGGAATGAGTCAGTGTCAAAGAGATGTCTGCACTCCCATGTTCACACAGCATTATTCATAACAGCCAAGATATGGAAACAACCTAAGTGTCCATTGATGAATGGATAAAGAAGATGTTGTATACACCAGAATACTTCAAAAAGTTCATGGAAAAATGGAATAAAGATAACACGAATCTTGCCATGAACTCTGAAGAACCCTCATATACACAATGGATTATTATTCAGCCTTTAAAAAGAAGGAAATCCTGCCATTTGCAGCAACATGGATGAACCTAGAGAACATTATATTAAGGAAAATAAGCCAGGCACAGAAAGATAAATATATGATCTCACTTATATATGATCCCAATCACTCACTGTCTTTAGACAAAGAAGTCCAACTCACAGATGCAGAATAGAATGCTGGTTGCCAGGGGCTGGGGGCTGGGGAAAATGGAGGGATTTGGGTCAAAGGGTACAAACTGTCAGTTACGAGATGAATAAGTTCTGGAGATCAAATTTACAGCATGGTAACTGTATACTTGAAATTTATACTTGAAATTTGCTAAGAGAGATCATAAGTGTTCTCACCACACACACAAAAAGTATATGAGGTAATGGATATGTTAAATAGCTTGATTGTGGCAATCACTTCATAACATATCTATATATCAAAACATCACATTGTACACCTTAAGTACATACAATTTTTATTTGTCAATTATACCTCAATAAAGCTGTGGGTGGAGAAAAGAGAAAAGAAAGGTGAACTTTTCTATCTGAGGGCCAGTGGTGTGCTGAAGGTTGAGTGAGGGCCAAAACCCAGGCTCCTGGGAGTCATTCCTCTTTGCAGCAAAATACATAGTGAAGTCTAATTTGCCGGATTGGACGTTTTATTCTCTTATATAAGCTGAGTTAAGTTATTTTTTAACCTAACCAGTACATTGAATGATTTTCCATCAGAAATGTAATTTAAGAAATAATATGGATTTATATTTTGAATGCACAGTGTGGAGTATACTAACATTTATAAAACAAATGTATTTCAAAGGGCCTAGCCTCCAAAGCCCTGTAGTTTCAGGTATAACCTAACCTTTTAAAATTACATATAGGGGGGTTCTGGTCAAGATGGCGGAATAGATGGTTCCCAGCTTCACTCTCTCCCACAAATCAACCAATTTACAACTATAAAAATGTAACATCAGCCAAGCTGGGGCCGCTGGAGCTCAGGGGAAGAGGAGGAGAGACCTACAGAGTTCATGAAAGAGGGGGAAACTACGATGAGAGAAAGAAAAATCTGCTCTGAGCATTTTGAGCCAGGGCTGTTTTAAGGCTCCAGCTGATGAGTGCATGGAGCAGGAGCCAGCAGAAGCTGCAGCTGTGCCCTTCAGATGGAGTTACTTGGAGGCAGCAGGAGAGAAGAGGGCCTTGGTGGCCCCCAGGACAGCAAGACAGCTATTATGTTTCCCATGGACCCACGCAGGAGCGAGGAGTCAGAACAACTGAAAACAGGGAGCCATTCAGAAGCCGGTGAGTCATTGCAAGGGACTGGCGCAGGGCCCGTCCCATGGGAAGTGTTTGGAGCATGGGCCGTGGGCAAGACAGGAACACCAGGAGAACACTGGGACACAGAAAGGACAGCCGACCTGCCCCCCAATCAGCACAGGACCACTCAGAGGAGAATGGTCAGGAATGCAGAATTGCATGGGGTGCAGTGTGATGAAAAAACTCAGGCCCAGATCAGAGATTCTACAGAACACAGATCCACCAGGTCTCTGGAGATCTGGAAGTACCTATAAGATCAACCATTAAACCCTGAGCTGCACAAAAACCTTCCATAGGGAAACAGCAGCAAAGCAGCAATTTAAACAACCACACACTCAAGTACTGGTTTCCACAGGAAGTTCCCCCATGTCAGAAGCAAAGGACAAAAAATTAGTTCTGGCCCAGGCACACTACCAGCATCTTGGAGCCTGCCTGGGAACCGGAGGTTTGGATCCAGGGAATGGACCCTCCTCCCACAACCAGGCACACCACGCCAGAACCTCGGGGCCCGCCCAGGGACCTGAGGTATGGAGAAGGGGACCGGACCTCTCTCCCACAACCAGGCACACCACACCAGCACCTCAGAGCCCTCCTGGGGACCCAAGGCATGGAGAAGGGGACCAGACCTCTCTCCCACAACCAGGCACACCACACCAGCACCTCAGGGCCCTCCTGGGGACCCAAGGCATGGAGAAGGGGACCAGACCTCTCTCCCACAACCAGGCACTCCATGCCAGTGACTCAGGGCCCACCTGGGGACCCAACGCATGGAGAAGGGGACCAGACCCTCCTCCCCTAACCAGGCACACCAAGCCAGCTCCTTGGGTCCCACCCAGTGACCTGAGGCATGGAGAAGGGGACTGGAACCTCCTCCCACAACCAGGCACACTGTGCCAGTGTCTTGGGGCCTGCCCAGAGACCCGAGGCATAGAGAAGGGGACCAGACTGCCTCCCTCAACCAGGTACACTGCGCCAGCGCCTCAGGGCCTGCCCAGTGACCTGGGGCATGGAGAAGGGGACCAGAACCCCCCTCCCCAACCAGGCACACCATGCCAGCTTCTTGGGTCTTGCCCAGTGACCCAAAGCATGGAGAAGAAGACCAAACACCCCTCCCACAACCAGGCACATGGTGCCAGTGCCTT
This sequence comes from Galeopterus variegatus, assembly GCF_000696425.1. Taxonomy (NCBI): domain Eukaryota; kingdom Metazoa; phylum Chordata; class Mammalia; order Dermoptera; family Cynocephalidae; genus Galeopterus; species Galeopterus variegatus. The sequence goes on along the minus strand of NW_007735303.1, from coordinate 5,686 downwards.
GGGGCCTGCCCAGGGACCAGAGGCATGGAGAAGGGGATCAGACACACCCCACAACCCGTCATACTGCCAGTGCCAAGGAGCATACCAAATACAGCACCTCCATGTGGGTGGCCCACCACAGCCACCACAATAACCACAGCTGCCATGAAAGTGGCTAGATGCCACAACCACCACGCAGATGGTCTGCCCACCACTGGAGTGCATTCACACAAGGAGAGTCACCAGCAGAGACAAAGAAGAGGATGTCTCTTTCCACAAAGCCCATTTCAGAGTGACAGAAGAAGCTCTATGATAATATTGGGGGACCTGAACACATCTCTCAGCATTGGATAATCTAGGCAACAAATTAACAGAGCAACCATGATTCTTTCAGATGGAGAGAAGAAATCTAGAGTAATTAGAGGGGTGAGGGGGAAAGAATGGGGGAAGGGGAGAGACTGGACAAGGGGCATAAAGAATAATTACAATTTGTAACAATATATATGCTAGTAATATTTATTTGGTCAACATATCTCAGTGTTCAACTCCAAAAATATGTATGATTGATTTTGATTCAATAAATAAAATGAATTAAAAATAAATAAATAAATAAAATTACGTATAGAAATGTTAACCTTGCAAAAGACAGGACACTTTCCCAAGGCTAAAGTCTCTGATACAGATAAAGAATTGTAACATAGCAAAGTTGCTGGCTCAAGGACAGACAAGTTACTTGATTGTTATGCAAACATACTAAGGAAACTGCTGTAGGGAAAGAAAATATTTGCTAAGATCAAGCTTTTATTGGTGGATCGACTTAACCTTTTGCAAATTGCATTATGGAATGTCACTTTGTTATTTCATTGATGTTACCAGCCTCTATTGTTAAACTATACTTAGCCATAACTCCACCTATGTTCCTTTTCTGTAACTTCACCGTCTGGAGAATAAATACGGGGAGAGAACTCCAGATTGTGGTTAATTTCCCAGGGAAGGAATGCCTCTGTCTTGAGGGTTCCAGGAAATTAACCCCTTCGGGGTCTCTCACTGCTCAGAAGAAATGGGCTTTGAGTAATCCTTTTCACACTCCGTCATCCCCTGTGAGGCAAAGCAACACACAGAATACCTTCAAATGAAACCTCTGACTTTTTCCAGTATTAGTACATATAAACTATAATCCACATCTTTCCAAGACACAGCTCTTGAGGACATTGTTGTACAGTTTATTCTATGAGCATGGTTGAGAATGTTGGGCCCATTTTTAGGAGCAAACATTATCTGTGAGCCACATGGTGCCTATGGGTGGAGGATGAAGATGGCGCCCATGGGAAGTAGGGGAGGCGTAACCCAAGATAGCTCCAAAAGGTTTTTATTGGTCCTCCAGTATTTCCGCACTCGTGACCCTTGCGTAATCGCTATGCTCAACATGTTAGTACAAAATGCATGCCTGCGTGATCCTTTAATTGATTGGTTAGTTCGTGGAAAGCCCCTACTTGCTTGCTTATATAAATTGCAGTGTAATGGCAATAAAGTGGAACTGCCCTGACAGAACCCCTGCTGTGCCTGAGTGTCTCTTTCATGGGGCTGGGTTGGCGGGCAGCAGGCTCACTATTCCCCGAGATCCCTTGGTCCCAACACCGGGAGTAATCCTGTCAGCTCCTTCTCCTTCTGGGTCTGCGGGAGGACCCCAGGCGCACCCCCACAGAGAAAATGATTAAAAACCACCTACCAAAGAGCCTAAGTCACTCTGGAGTAAGGTATGATTATATGAGAAATCCTTCAAAAAATATACACTTCAAAACCTGCAGGCGCTGGATATTTACTAGGTATATTTCAAGAACACTCCAGTTTTCTCAATAATTTTCCGTTCATTTGTTCATCCATTCATTAAAGAAGAATATATTTCAAGAGAATTACATTTGGAACCAAGAAGTTTACAAAAAAGTAAAATTTTTTGTAGTATTTATATAATAACTGAGGCAACATACATATTTAAAAGAGCATAATTACTACCTAAGATACAAGAAAGTGTAATGCGGTGCTGTGAAGTCTACAAGTGCAAGTGCTGGAGAAATGAAAAACCAGAAAATGCAGGAGGGGATTTCAAAAACTTTTTATTTTGAATAATTTTAGGTTTACAGAAAAGTTGCAAAGAGAGTACAGTATAGTTGCAAAATATATCCTTCACTCAGCTTACCCGTAATGTTACAATCTTACATAACCATTGTACAGTAATAAACTAAGAAATTAACATTGTGACAATATTATTAACTAAACTACAGATTTCATTCAAATCTCTCCATTTTTTTCCACTAATGCCCTTTTTCCATTTCTGGATCCAATCAAGATCCCACATTGCATTTAGTCATCAGTTCTTTAGCCTCCTTCAATCTGTGACAGTTTCTCGGTCTTTCCTTGTCTTCACTCTTTCACAACATTGGCACTTTTGATGAGTACTAGTCAAGCATTTTGTAGAAAATCCCTTGATTTAGGGTTATAAATGTTTGGAAGAATGCTACAGAGGCAAAATATCCTTCTCACTGCATCATATCAGGGTGTACATGATATCAACATGACTCATGACTGATGGTGTTTCCCTCAATCATCTGGTTAAGGTGGTGTCTGCTGGGTTTCTCCACTATAAAGTTAATAATTTTCCCTTTCCATCCTTAGAAGTGAGTCACTAAGTCCAAACTATACTTAAGGGGAGGGGAATTAAGCTTCACCTACTGGAAGGAGAAGTATCAAAGAAGCTGTCAACATATGGTAAAAGCCACACAGTAATAACTATTTGGGGAAAGATACTTCGCATCTATAGAAATATACCATTTCTTGAAGTTTTTCCCTAATTTTAGCATTCATCAATGGACCTTGGCTGCAGTAATTTACTGTGGTGTTCTAATAATGATTTTATATGTTCTTCATTCCTTCTATATTTAATAATTGGAATTCTTCTGTAAGGACATTTATTCCTTCTCTACATTTATTTACTTACATTGGTATGGTCTCATGGATATTTATTTTATTCTTTGGGTTGTAATCCAATACTATATCAACTTATTTTATTGCTAAATTTGCTCTAACTTTGGCCATTGGAGGTTCTTTCAGAATGGCTTCTGTGTCCTTTTGACATGTTCTCATTTTTTTTGTTCCTGAGCATTTTCTTTACTTTCTGGTAGTCAAAGAAGCTCTAGGTTAATCTTGTGTTTTCCTCTCCCGGCCCTAGAATCAGCCCTTTCTCCAAAGAGTCCTGGTTCATTTTATAGGAAAATGAAATTCAGAAACCAAGATCTGGGTACTGGGTATGCTCATGGCTCTCACGGGACAGAGCTGGAAAATATACATATGTATATTAACCTAGGTTTACATAGATACCTATATTCATTTCTGTATCTATCTATCTATCCATATGCACATTAAAATAAACAAGAGTTCACCTTAACATCTCTAACTTCAATCCAGCACCATAGGATTCATTCATGCATTCAGAGTAGGGAAGTTTTTAATCAGAGAAAAGATTTTAAACAATGAGAAGATTTCTCAAAGCAGGTGAGTCTTAGGCTAGACTGAGAGGGGAAAATACTGAAATGGTCATTGAGTTTCTTCAAGTAAAATTTTCTTAGCAGTAGGTAGTACTGACTACATTTTACAGGTGAGAAAATTGAAGCTGCAGAGGGGTCATGGAAGTTGCCAGAATCTAACATACTGGTAAGGGGTGAGCCTTCCTCTGTCCTGCAGGATGTTCGTAACTTGGAATGGAAGAGAAGGGAGGAGAAAGCACTGCAGGCCAGGGAAAGACGATAAGCAAAGGCAGAGATGGGCACGTGCGGGGCTGGCAGGACACCAGACTACTTGAGGCAGAGCATGGAGTCTCCATGGAAGGAGAAACCATACATGCTCCTCCCCCAATTCAGTGCAGCAGATTCAGGATCTACCCAGGGGGTTTAGGAGAATTACACACCTAAATCCTGCTTCTCCCTATTTGGTCAATTGGCTTCATCTCTCTGTACCTCTGTTTTCTCATCTGTAAAACAGGATTACAACATCTTTTACCACCAAGGCAATAATAAAAGGTAAAGGAATGAAAATATTAATGCAAACTCTTCTGCCTCATAAGCAGTTTTGTCTCTGAAGCTGTTATCAGGATAAAATTAAATGATGCAATTGAAAATGAACTATACAAACACAAGGCATTCTTTTTTTTAAACAGCTCCAGATGAATGCACTGTACTTTAATATCATGGGGAGTATGAACTGAATACACTGATCTATAAAATCTAGAAATAAAACAAATTCAAAAGATCCCGTTTTAAAAGACTCAGACTAAAGCAAGACATATTTCTAATACTCAACATACCCAAGTAGTTCTTGTGATACTAATTCCAAACACTGAGGCTCTTTTCAGTTCAGCCCTGGAATGTAAACTCCCTGAAGATAAGCTCATGCCTCAGGCACAGATTTGGATTTCCCCAAGGCCAGAATCTCTGGGTGTAAACTAGTTAAGTCTTTGAGCACCACACACTTGTTTCTCTTTTCTATGTAGTTCTTTGCTATCTTTGTCACATATGACAATTTTATCAGTGTGGGTAGAGGGTGAGTACAGTATGGGTTAAAAGCACATACTGTGAAGCCAGACCATCTAGATTCAAATCCTGTATCATGTCACTTATTAGTTGCATAATGTTGGGTATATTTAAGGTATAACCTCTCTACACCTCAGTTTCCTCATACACATGTAAAGCATTTAGAACAGTGCTCAGAACATGGTGAGAACTTAATAAGTGTTTGTTATAATTATACTACCTTAATAATCTTAGGTAGAATTCCTAATGAGGGGGCACAGTTTGTGAATTTAAAGTATTGGCAGTGCTGTGGACTGAATGTCCCCCTCAAAACTCACTGAAGCTTGACCTTCATTGTACCGGTGGTAAGAGGGTAGGAAATCCAATTTTGGTATTTGAAAGGTGGGTCCTTAAAGAGGTGATTAGATTGTGAGAATTATGCTCTTGTGAATGTATTGACCCATTCATGGAGTAGTGGGCGTGGTTTTGATGGCTTTCAAAGGAGAGCAAGTGAGGTGGTTAGCTCTTTCTCGCTCAGCCTGTTCTTGCCATGTGATACCCTGAGTTACTGCAGAGGACCCTCACCAGATGGACTTTGGACTTCCCAACCTTCTCAACTATAAGAAATAAAATTCATTTCTTTATAAATTATACAGCTTCAGGACGGGTCTGGAGCGGCCGTGACAGGAGACAGCGCGATCCTGTGAGCCGTGCGCTGTGATACCAGAGTATTGATTGCATTTCCAAGAGCAACAAAAGGCGAATAATTCTTTCAACAACAATCCTACATCGACAAACAAGCGGCAGCAGGTTCGAGGTTTTGGGGCCGACACAGAGGAGGACTCCTGAGAGTGCCCAAGCCCGGCTGCGGGAACGAGCGATCAGCCCAGACAACAAAGGCCAGGAAATCCAGCAAAGGACTGCGCAGAGGCGGAGTGAAGTGCGCCAGACTGCCCCAACTCTGCGACCTCTGTGAGTCACCCCCAGCCCAGCCCCACTGGCGGGGCGAAGCCCGACTGCTCCCTGCCCCCCTGGCCCCCGCCCACCACACCAGGCTAGGCGCCCACAACAAAGCTGCCTCCATTTTCTCGGGTGGGGGTGGAGGAGGCCGGGTTTTATGAAGTTGTTACAACAAGCAAACGGAA
>NW_007735302.1:60368-80089 GCF_000696425.1 Galeopterus variegatus | reverse complement strand
ATATTTTGCATATTAACCCCTTACCAGACATATACTTTGAGAATATTTTCTCCCATTCCACAGATTGTCTTTTCACTCTGTCCTTTGCTCTGCAGAAGCCTTTGTGTTCTACTTAGATCCACAGAATTCAGTCTCCTAGTTATTTCCCAGGTGGGATTGTATTGACTGTAGAAGGGTGAAAAATAACCAGTCACCTGGGAATTGTCCATATAATGTAAAGGGTCTGAGAATATGTGAGCCATAAGATACTACTTGTGACTGTTATTTCAACCATAGAATCCCAGAGCAGTTACCAAAAGGGCAGTTAATCATTATGCCTTGAGAAACATCTGCTGTGTGTTTGAAATAAGTCCATATACCTGTGGTCGAAGGACACCTGAGAAAGGGTCTTTGGAAGTGAAGGGCAAGTCAAGCCCTGAGCGATTCTGCAGTCAGACTATGCTGATCAAATTGCCATGGAGGAGAATATTTAGGAATCTCAAGAGAAAAGCCAAGAACCTTGCACAGGACACAGGGGTTTTATTATTCCTTCTCCCCATAAGAGGGCCATTGGCTGTAGGTCAGAAGTGAGGTGACTTAGTAAATTCCCATCCCCAGAGAGGATATTGCCTCCCTGAAGAGAAGTGTTATCCCTGCACCGCCAGCCAGCAGCTCCAGCAGCTTCAATTTTCCTCTAATCATGCCCCTCAGTTTGCTCAAGCAGAGGGGGCTGATTGCTCAAAGGCTTTAAAATGGTGGAGGAAAAGCAAAATCCTTCGAATAACATTTTATCCACATTTAATCAATTGTTTTTTACTCTACATTCCCACAATCCCCATTTAGGCAACAAGACAGAGGATCTCTGATAATTTCACTGGGTTCTACAGTATGCTCAAAAATTTCTCAAAATCAAATTGTCTAAATTCACTTTAAATTAAAAAGGAATACAGAGAATGCATTCCACGTGATGGTGTCAGTGGAAGAAATGCAGATGTAAACACTGAACAAAAAAAAAAAAGGAAGGAAGGAAGGAAGGAAAGAAGGGAGGGAGGGAGACAGAAAGTGAATGTCCCCAAATCTGGAACACATTGGTCAAGAGACTTTTCTTCCCCTCAGTAATTTGGAGGCAAAATGAGCATCACGTGAAAAAGCAAAACTGAAAGGTCCTGTCTATATAGGACTAAGTCAAGAGTAAAGTGTTATGTTATTGGAACTCCTACTTATTTCAGATTCCTTCTTTAACATTACAAAACTCCTTGTAAGTGACTTCTGTATTCTTTGATCCTTTCCATACCCTTTCCATTTCCTTTGCATTATAATACACGGGCTAACAATACTATAATTTCACCCCATTGAAATGCACTATCTCCACATTCCCCAAAATAGACTGGAGTGATTATTGAGTAGGTCTGGGTACTTTGTCTTCATTTTTTCTTGCTGTAACTAGACAGCCCTTTTTTACTCTTATGATAACTGAAACATTTGAACAATCATTGTCCTACTGAGGAGCTGATCTTGGAGCAATTGTGCTTTGTACCACTCCATCCCCTTTGGGAGCAAGATCATTTTTAAAATAATGACTTCTCCAGCAGTTTATTACCAGCCTGGAGTCATTTTCACACCTCAGAAGTGAAGGCTTAATGAGCAGAGAAATTAAAGAGTAAAACTCTGCTAGTGTCTTCTTAAATGGCAGCATTTTGGCAGCTCGGTAGAAGATGCACTTCCAAAGAGGAGCGGCTTCACATTCATCTTATTCTCCAAATGACCTTTAGGTAATGAACCTCAACGTTTCCTCCTCCCCACCCCACAGCTCCATCCCCTTTTGTACATCCTGAAGATGTCTGGCTGGAAGATCAGGTGGTAAGTAATGAAGTTGTGTTAGTGAAATGAGTTCACCTAGCACAATGCTGAAAATACAGTAATCGCTCAATAAAATCTTCTGATTGAATAGTGGCCATACAGCCCCAGACCCTGACCACCACAGCAACTCCCTACCAAAAGTTGCAAATTTCTAGGCATCTTTTAGAAACTCACTAAAAAACCACTTGTTTTGTACTCTTTCCTAACTCTCCCATTTAGTGTCTCTCTCTTCAGTGCTCCTAGGCCGGTTGGTTCTGATGTCTATTGTTCATGCTTATTACTATGATTATTGTAATATTAGTAGTCTATTTAAAGTCTGGCTTCCCCACTAGGCCTTGAGTTCAGCAAGGACAGTAACCATGCAGTGTTCATTTTTACATCCCTGATGCCCATTAAAATGCTTAGCAAAACTAAGAACTTAAATATTTAGTGAGTGAATAAATGATTGAATAATTACAATGATTCTTTTTAAATGAATGACAGTACCAGAGATTGTATCCTTTGATTCAAAATAGAGCAATAAAGAGCAGTAGGTAGATGTAAGTATTGACTGTGCTCTGCACATGAATGTCATGGTTAGGTGAAAGGAAGAGGACTCAGCAGTCACATCCAAATTCTTGAATCAAACTTTCCACCTCACTGCTATAATACAGATGCCCTGGGAAGCATTTATGTGAATCTATTAGCTTTGCCACCTGGCCTGGAAGGATCAAAGATTTCATGTTGGGATGCTCTTTCTTTTATAACAACTATAATCTTTGGGGATCTGTTTCTGTCTAAGAAATATACTGTGAGGGTATGATCAAATTGCCCAGAGTAATCAAGTCAGATTAATAGTAGTAGAAATCAGTCTGCATTAGTGGCTACTGAGCCAGCATCTGCCTACCTAATTGCATATTTTGCTTGGTTGAATTTGAGACTCTTATTGGTATTTGGAATGTTTTTCTCTTTCTGTTAATATTCATAGTTAGAGTGCTGAATTTTGATTTCCAAAGCTTTCATTCATTTCTCCTTTGTTATAGGGAAAGCCATAGAGGAAGCAAGTGAAGAGAAAACAGCTGTTTAGGGGTGAGAGAGAATATTGGGTAAGGATGGAAGATAGAGGAATATGAAAGCCCTGCCACCCAGAGAACTCAGGGAGGTTGAGACGGTTTCAAGATGATCAGTATCCAATGCTATTATTAATAGGTATGGAAAGCATTTTTAACCAGTCTCAGGTTCCGTATGTTGTTTGTTGAGTGGAACTTATTGTCATCAGAGGTAGGATATTCATTCCTCTGCAGCAGATATGAGAGATGAGGCAATTTGCTTTAGAAAAGCCAATGGAATTAAGCTGGTGTTTACTGCTTCATAAAGGAATAATGGACAAATTACCTAGCTAGACCATACTGGGTAGAATTGTTAGTGAAAAGTGACAACCAGGACTGTAATTTACACTGCACTCTGGAAATTTAAGCTGGGAAACTCGGAGCTCTCAATCGTGCATTGAAAAGCTTCCTTTGTACTTGGGCTCATTTTGTGCTAGGAATCATTTAGCCATTGACTTTAACAGCTAATACAGTTCCATCAAATACCAAGTACAAATCAAAATTACCAGATCATTCAAAATCTGTCCTTAGAGTTGTTTACATGTATTTTTTCCACCATTACTTCAGTATAGTTACAGGAGAAGCTGCTAAATTATGATATATTATACATGCCTGGTTACCATCTTACTAGAGCCTCTTGCAAATAAGATGTAACCCATGACAAATTATTTTTCTAGTTATACAAAACATAAATAATGGTAATAAAAAGGGAATCAAATTCATGAAAGATGGAGAAGAGAGAGAGGAGAAACATTTCAAATAAATAGCTCTGCCCTTGGTCCTGGCTGTCCAAAAAAGGTGAGGAGATAAAAGAGGAATTTTTAAACTAACATCACTGCACAGGGGCCTAAATTCTTTTCTGTCTAGTCTAGCCTACTAGGGAATGATAGAAGACTCTCGCTGGTCACATACATAACCTTTTGTGTGAAGCTGGGTCTATGCACTCTCAGCCTTGTATATGGAATCTGCAAGCATCATTTGTAAAATCATTCCACCAAAAGAAACATTTGGTGTGTGCAAGTCATCATAGATCATGAAGATAACATCAGAAGAGGCCCAACTTAGTGATTCCAGGTTCCTTAAAATCCATACTATATCAAAGGGCTTCCAATGATGGAAATTACAGCAATATTCAATCGGAGCAAAACTGCCATTCTGTCTGAATCTTTGTTTTATGGCTTTTTAAACAGAAGTTCAAAGGCTAGAAGGATAAATAAAATAGTATTAGATTTATTCATGTGGAATACAAAATAATGTGGCAGGAAGAAAGTGCTAATTGTTCAAACATTGTTTCTCTGTCTTTCCTAATTTTACTTCTAAAATATCTACCAGGCATACCTGAAGAATTGTGAAATCCACCAAAGTTAATAATGTTTTGTTAATTGAAGTCCCTACCTCTGTCCTCTACTTAAATCGTTATTTTCTCCCCTGTGCCACAGATATCTTTTGTAGATCTGTGTGATATTGGAAGACATAAAGAAAGCAACAAATCAAAAAATCCCATCTCAAGTCATCACGGTCATTAATCTTACATTAACACACTAAAATAAAAGATTTGAGAATGGGCATTAATCAAATCATACTTTTGCCTGGTTGGTATTACAATACAAACGTAAAGCTGATAGATGAGGCACTTACTGAACTCTCTAACAGCAGAAGCAACAAGGACCATTACAATTATATCAAAATAACAAGACATATTTTTTCAGATTCCAGAACTCAGTAACATCTTTTTATGAAAGAGGTTTCAGAAACCGTTATGAGTCTTGTAAATTTGAATTGTCACTGCTGTATCCTTCTCAGCATCAATAATCAGCTGCTATCACAGGATGCTGGCTCTCCAGGGCCCCAGATCAAATCAGCAAAGCAGTTTAGAAATCTAAAGAGAGAGAAGAGCCTTTGCAATTAAGTATGTTCTGCCCATTTATAGAATCAAATTTTCCAGGAACACAGCTTAGTATAAACCACGTTGCATGAACATTTCAACATAATATAATGAACACAAGTATTTCAATGAAGCAGATAGCAGAGCAATTTGTACTAGCAGATGGTTCACCCTGGGATCAGAGCAATTATCTTCTTACTCTGCACACAGGGGTAGACAAAGATTCAACAGTTGACTATTCAAAACAACTTAGCAATACAAGTGAATTTCTGAAATATTAAAACAAACAGGGTTTACATCCTGCCCTCTCCACAAGCAAGTTTTGGAGAATGTTTAGAAGAAAAAAAGATGGTTTTTTAGCTGTGTATGCATGGTCAGCCTACTGAGTCATGTCAGGGAACTGGACCCAGAAGATGTTAGGGCTCAGCAGATTCCTCATCATCATGCTCCCCCCGGAGGACTTGAGCTTCTGTTCTTGTGACTGTTGCCTAGGAAAATGGCTCTCTTTCCCTCTTTTACCTCTCCATTATAACATCCTGAATCTATGCAAAGATCAAACTGCCCCAGTTAAACAAATCAACAATAACCAAAACAAAGTTTGCACTTCACTGGTCGTGAAGAGATATAAATTTGTACCTCATTTTTAGATATGTAACTACAGAATATGGAGCTGGCATACCCAAACCCTAAATTGTACTCAGTATATGTTTACTGGGGAAAAAATAGGTAGACACAAAAAAGACAGATACATAGCTTTGTCTAGATCAAAAGAGCAGTCTGAGTCACCTGAGTTATGAATATTTCCATCAGTTTCCTTGAGTTGTGGTACAAACACCCTCAATTTTTGGATATCTGCCTTACTTTGGCAGAAGTAATTGTAATATAAATATAAAATTAAACACTTTATGGATGGACACAGAGTTTTCATATACCTAAGTAAAACAAAAGCTAGAAGTAAAATAAAACAAAGAAAAATTAGTTGGTGGTAGAGGGCTGGACATGGGGAAAAATTATCAGGCCACTATACAGATTTGAGACTTACAGGAGACACCCATCCAAAAAGACTTAAAACAAAGAAGTGTTCATAGAATTTATGACTTGAAAAGAACAAAATAAATTTAAGAAGATGATTAGCAATGCAAAACCGAGGAAGCAGAGATACTTAGAATGTTGAGGCTGCCTGGATTGCATGTAAATCTCACAGAATTCAACCAAAAACTAGACATCCCTCTTCCTCCATCCTCAGGAAAGAAAAAGAGGTGGCTTTTAGTTTGGAGAAGCAGTAAAAGCCATGAAGGAATTAGGAGACAAAACATAGAGGCTACCTTGGAATCTTGAATATTATTATCTTCAACAGAGTCTTTGTTGGATTCAATGACTCTCGAAGTCTATAAATTACTACCAAGTATAAACTGCTGCCTTGAGATGAATAAAGTAGCTTCACATGCCCCATGGTTGGCTGGGAAAGATCTAAGTGCATTCTCTGTTCAGGAGGAAGGCATCAGAGAGATATGCAAGGGATGGTTTACACAGAGACAAAGTGGGGTCTGGAGTGAGAACTCCCTGGGCCTTGGACACTGAATTAATTTCATCACCTTGGACAGGATCATTTGCTGGAGTAATGCTTTACTCTTTGATGTCTACTTTCAGACAATTTCAGAATTTCTGAGATCTCCACGTTCACTCTGGTCCCACCGATAAAATAAAAAATAAAAAATACATAAATTTTAAAAATGTTTAGTTACCAAGTGCCAAACATTGTTTTGCAGACATTTAATTTAACCCTCATTACATTCTATGAGATAGGTCTTATTTCTATTTCTATATGAGGAAACTAAGGCTGTTATTCTATCTTGTGGGTTCCAGTCTACAAGCCTGACTTTCCTTTTGATATATTTCTCTTATTTGAACCGAATATCATTCTGTCACTGTTAGATGATCCAGAAGGCTCTTTTGCCTTGATTTCCATTTAAGCAACAGTGATTTAGCACAAGATTATCAGGACAAACAACTACATACGGAGATATAAGTAAAGTGATGGGATGGAGAGGAAGAGAAAGGAAAGGAAAGGGAGCTATTTAAGCACCTCTGGTGATTATATTGAACTGATAAATTGGGTTTGTTGCCTAGAGGATAAGCTTTTCGACCCTGGTGTAATGGCAACAACAAGAAAAAAAACATCAGCAACAGCAAAACACATTATAGTAGAGGGTTTGCTATGCACCAGTCATAGCTCTATGTGATTACCATATGTCATTTAATAAATTAATTCATTCATAAGCATTAGAGAAGCAAGCTCATATAATTATCATTTTTATGTTCTTTTCTTTTATCTGGATAGTCACAGCTTTGAAGAATTCATCGTACAATCAAATGCCAGTAATTTAATTATTTTAGAAGAAACATATTAAATGGTTATAAATATCTGAAATACAAGTTTCAAACATTTTTCACATTGACATTCTAGGTTTTACTTTCTTGACCACGAATATAAGGTGGGTTTAAGAAACATATTAAATGGTTATAAATATCTGAAATACAAGTTTCAAACATTTTTCACATTGAAATTCTAGGTTTTACTTTCTTGACCACGAATATAAGGTGGGTTTTTTTTTTCCTTATTCCTCTGTTGAGCTAGAGATATATGAATCACTTTATAGTACAAGACCAGAAATCTTGAATGTGGACCTGTTTTCTACTTTAAATTCCATTATTTAGAGAAATTTTTGTACCTATTCTAAAAGGATTCAGGTGCCCCTGATATAAGATGAAGTAATATCATCTTATTTAATGATTTCAAAAGCATCAAGCATTATTTTTTCTTGCCAACCCACTACACTTTTTTTCATAATGATATTAGTAAAAAGTACAACAGATGCATAACAGCTGGTTCATGAACTCCAACATATCAGCCATTTCTTGGCATGACTATCAGTGCTTTTCCCCTAAATACCAATCCTAATTGGTTAACGTTGTACATCTCTGGGGTTTAATGTCTTAAAAACACTACTTAGCTATCGATTTTCAAATTATAACTGACACGGTGGGTGGTGGATAGTCAGGCACTTACAGTTCAGCATTGCTTTATTTTTACAAGAGCATAACTTGTAGGTTACAGGACTTTCCCCTAATTAGTTAGCCTGCAAACAGTCATTTCTTTCCTAAGTTTTATCCAAAAGTATAAATTTTTATGGTTGAGTTGTAAAACCCTTGAAATAGGATTTTATAATAGGAATCAACAAATCCTAGCTACAGTTCAACCATCTGCCTTTGATAAATACATGCTCCTTTCACCCTGCAAACCCTGACATTTTCTTCCCATGACCCAAGGTCAATCAAGAGAGACAGAGACAGAGAGAGAGAATGATAATCTAAAAGAAACTGTTAATAAATCAGCACTGTGAAAAATATCATAAAGGAAGCACATGTATCTCTGAGAAACAGCACTAAATCAGAACCCTGCTTTTAAGAATGCTTTTCCAGTATTTAGCGCTGTCTCCTTTAACAGCTTTCCCACCACTAAGTCAAGGATGGGCTTTTCAGGACCACGGACAGGGACACACGCTACTACCCTCTTGCCCAAGAGGCAGCGTCTTCATTGCATATGGCAACATGGAATACTGAGAGTTTTGAATGACAATTACATGCATTCATCTTTATTTTGGGGGACCATCTGGTTTGTTTGTACTGCTGGGATTTCAAAACTCAATGAAGATCGATATTATCCAAGATGCTTTGAAGCCTTCAGGCAGACCAAGGACAAATGTTCCAGTCCCATAAACAGAAAACTTTTTAAAATCATTATGTCACCAGATTTGCTAATAATTATGTTATCTTTAATTCAATAATTTTGTATTTTAGGGGCAGAGTGACAGGATCCATCACCATTAAATTTCCACCTTGTTCCCTCAGGGAGATGGATAGAGCTTAGGCCAGCATCATTGGGTGCTATTTTATAATTGGATCCACTTCCTTCACATAAACTGTTTTGAGTACTGTGAAGAGAATGTTCAGGAGTGGCATGCTATAGACTATAAGTAGAATGTGACAAAGTTACAAATGTGGGCAAGTTAGGAAGACAAAACGTAGATTCTTCATTATGCAAGAACTTAGCTTAAATATACTGTACTTGAAAAAATTTATTAAGAGATGGAGAAAAAGTTATAAATATAGATGTGGGTATAAAGAGAAAATTATTATCTTTATGTCAAACGAAAAACTTAATGGATATGAGGATAAGTAAAGGAAACAGAGTGAAGAGTACATTTTTTACTTTAAGATTTTTCTCTCTTTATGTCTATCTATAAAATTTTGTCTCTAATCTTCTAATTTTGCGAAATGGATCACAATTTTATGCTTGTTGGATAGAGGTAAGTGAGGCATTGTGACTTTTAAGATATTTATTCAGAAATCACTGTTACTTGTTGTCATAAAGTTTAGACTTTTTTCTTCCAAAATCAAAGAACGTTCATTCAAATGTTCCTGGTTTTACCAAGTAAAGCAATTCATCTGTTTTGCTCATGCTGAATCTCTACCACATAAATGAGTATCTAGCAGACACTCGATACATACTTGTTAAATGCATGAACATTTCTGACTTCTGCTTTTCAAATTTATATTCATTCTTAAAGGATGCATCCTTGCTTGTTTTTTCACCAAGCTTTCTCTGACTACCTCCATTCCTGCTGAAGGTTGCACATCTCTCCATTAAACTCCATAGCTCCAAGTGCATGCCTTTTCTGTGGCACTTATCTTATTCCGTCTTGGAACAAGGGGAGTTGTGTATGTTGCTTATCTCTGTTACTTAAATACAGTCTACAGGAGAGCAGTGAATGTATAACTTGAACCCGTTAGATGCTCAGTGAATTTTTTTTCAATGGAATTAAAATGTTAGTCTCAATTTCAATTCTCTGCACTGACCAGACACCCCAGAGAATTCCTGACCCACAGCCCCCTTCTTTCTTTATGATAATTCTCTTCTAGAATGGTACAGGGCTCTGTCACTCGCTTTTCTAAATAATAATAATAACAACAATAATAATAATAGACAACATTCATTATTGAGCATTGAGCTAACTCCTTCAATTTCATTATCAAGTGTCATTTTCGCACTAAGGACTATTACTATCCCCACCTTACAACTAACAAAATTGAGACAAAAAAGAGAAAAATAAAACTTGCTCCAGGTCACATAGTTTGAAAATAGCAAAGCAAGTCTTGAAACCAGGTCTGTCTGATGGAATGTAGGCCCAAATCACTTTGAAATCAGTGTCTAAACTAAAAAAAATGAAACCCTTAGATGCACATGTTAGAACTTTAAATTGTAGAGGTTCTAAAGCAAATGTCTTTAGATTTGCCTAGTTTCCAAACTCACATGTGCTCAAGACACTTTAAAACACAGAAAAGATTTTTTTTATCCAATTTGACTTATTCTGATAATTTCATTATGCCAAAAGAGGACAGCTGCCATATGCAGTTTCTCAACTAAATGGTATTATTTGTTCTTTATATCACTTTTAGTTTTATTTACTCACACATACACATACATCTCACATGACCCAAATAATAATTTTGTGTGCTGTCACCTGATGTTTGGAGCTATAATTGTCAATGGAGAAAGAAACTAAGGAAAAAAAATCTTTAAAGCCTTCTGAAATGAGATCTTTATTTACAAAGATATGTTGCTGCATAACTGTCCCAGACAGATTTGCATTCAATGTATTTGGAGGCTTACACACATTTCTTACTCCTGCCTTTGATCTCTCTTCTCCTAAAATGTATGCACTTATTCTCTGTTTACTCTAGGATTTCAATTCTGCCTTGAAGATACTGTCCTGATAGTCTAAGTCATTGGTCCTGTTCTCAATAAAGTGTAGAAGATAGATAGCTTGAGCACTTTCTTTCAGCTCTTATAAATCTAATAAATGGTTTCATCCATATTGCCTCTCTTGGAATCCTTCACATTGCTTTGGCTGGTTTCTGTTACAGATAAGAAAAGAGAATGTTTGCCAACCTTGATATTGATGAGACTGAAACAGCTACTCTAATAATTCTACATCTACACAACTTGATTCTTATTGCTCAGTGAGCAATGACTGGCACTCCCTAAGTGAAAAACAATGTAGCCAAAGCAATAAAAAATCAGATATCGTCAGGTCATTTGGTGCCTAAGTTATACTGGGGGCTCCTGAGGATTGGAAATGAGCTTCTCACAGCCTCTGCAGAATGCTGGGGGCAGCTAATCTCCAGTCCAGTGAGATTAGACCAACGTTCTGGACTTGTCCGATTTCTTTGCTGAAAAAAGGAAACTGCTTCATTAGAATGAACTTCCTATGAATAATCAAGTTTCTAAAATTAGGAGACACAATATGCTTCAACAGAAGAAAGAAATGACAAGAACCAGACCCTGAGCAAGAAGTATTTTCTTTGCTTTACCCCACATCTCACTTATTTTATATTTTGTTTCAGCATATGTTTTGTAAAACTAATTTCTTCCTCCATTCTCCCCATCAGGACTCTTTGCAGATGTAGAGACGATTTTTTTAACCCACAAGACTGATTTATTTTAGACCTGAAAGTTTTTGTTCTCATTTTTTTTTATTAAAGCAAGTGAGTGAGAGAAAAACAAAAAGGAAATAAAAGGAAGCTATTTCTTATCCTGCCCTGATTGGTTTTTAATTATAATGAGATAATTTACAAATTAAATCATGACAGAAAATGTAATCATGCCACAAGTTTAGTTGAACTCTCACCGCTAATACAGTTGCCTTATTGATATACCCTTTTTGATCATGTTCTCTGAGATTTCCAAAGCCCTCAAAAAAATTATGTCCCTTATGGTTAAAAAAATAAAATAAAATAAGCCTTACCAGGATCTACCTGGCACACCACAAGTGAGGACAACATCTCTGTGTTGTACTGAATTGTCAGATCAGGCGAACACTTTAAGGAAGCCCAGGACACTCGCATTTGCCACTTGGTTTCTCACTGACAACAGTGGGGCAGGCCCAGCTGTTCTCCGCAGCTGTTCAGCGTAGAACTGCCTGAGCTGAAATGCCTTCCAGCTGCTGGTAGTCCCCATGAGCGCCAGAAGACAATCTCCACGTCTGGGAATGGAGGCCTGCTCCATAGGGATTGCCACTTGGTTTCTCACTGACAACAGTGGGGCAGGCCCAGCTGTTCTCCGCAGCTGTTCAGTGTAGAACTGCCTGAGCTGAAATGCCTTCCAGCTGCTGGTAGTCCCCATGAGCGCCCGAAGACAATCTCCACGTCTGGGAATGGAGGCCTGCTCCATAGGGATATAAACTCAGCACCGAGAGAAGTAAGAAACCACCCCCAGCCTGCCTCTGCCTCCTGCAGAGGAAAAAATAACCCTGTAAACCTGTTCATTCCCAGCCTGCCCTCCTGAGAGCGTCACCTTTATAACAAGCTAGACTAGACAAGGAGATTCCATTCCGCTCCAAATGAATTATCATTATAATAGGTATCTAGGCTGCCCATCAAAAGTCCCAGGACTGGGGTAGCAGTAAAGTGGAGGAGGTAAGAGAGAGGACAGGGGAGAAATTTACATACAGAGATACACATGGACACTCATTAAGAGAACAGGCCTTCACTTCAAAAAGACATGAACTCGGCACAGGTCTCCTGCTTGTTAAGTATGTACCGTGTGTGCTTATTTGATGATGAAAATCAGAGGATGGCTATTTGAATGGACATGAATTTTAATAAGCGTTTGAGGCAGAAGAAACAGAAACCCTCCATTCTCTCCCTCTTTCACCAGGCACTTTCTTGACCGTCATTACCACAGAGGAAAGAACGCTAGCATGCTAATCATCTGGTGGAGAACGCTCTCTCCTCCTCAGTCTTTGTGGGTGTTCATTAACCCTGTGGCTCCTTAGCCAGCAGAGCACAGCTGTCCCAGGGAAATTTCCATATCCCTTAAGAAAAGCAGGATGTCAGTTAACACTCAGGGATCCTGACTATAGAAAAAAGTGGGAGAAAACTCCCTTAGGAATGAAAGACGCTTAGCATTTAGCACTTACATTACACTATTGAAAAATTTGCAAAATTTCACATTTACTTTGCACTTGTATAAAATTAAGTATAATATAGTCATTTATTACTCACTTCTTATCCTGTCAGAGAAACAAAAGCATTGTCCCAGTATTGTAAGTTCTAATCTCCACCTCCAGTCCGAAATAAAAACTAAACCAAATACCCTTGGACTATTTATCCCTCATTGGTATTTAAGTGTACATGATAGCACAGAAACATTCTGGCGACTATAAGAGGTCATAAAATCTATCCCCTCACTCTTAACAAAACCACTTAAATCTGTCCTGGTAATAACAATAGCATAATTTAGTTCTAATCTCCACCTCCAGTCCGAAATAAAAACTAAACCAAATACCCTTGGACTATTTATCTCTCATTGGTATTTGAGTGTACATGATAGCACAGAAACATTCTGGCGACTATAAGAGGTCATAAAATCTATCCCCTCACTCTTAACAAAACCACTTAAAACTGTCCTGGTAATAACAATAGCATAATTTAAAAATACTTACATAGAAGTTTGGCTTGAAAATGGCAGAGTTCCTTTGGGAAACCCCAGATTCTCTAGCGGCTATCTTTTCCCAACCTCCACACTAAATCATTGGGTTTTTTTCCTCTGTGCACAAGTCCTAAGTTTGTAAGGTCATTGACCCTAAGTTAGTCCAAGCTCATTAAGCCTGACCTTAAAGGCTCTCAAACCTTTTGGCAAAAACCTTGAAACAGATTTTTTTTTCCTACGCCATCTCTAATGGGCCATTAAAATCAGTAAGGCTCTTCTAGTTTATTTCATACTAAATTGTGCATTTTAGAGTGAAAAGAAGGAAAATACTTTCATTGCCTAATAGTGGAATATCTAATATTTTTAATGTCAAGAAATAAATATTGTCATCAGCAAGAGCTGTGATGTCTCTACAATCTACATGTCAGAGTGTTGGAGAAAATGTCACTAACCCTGCTCTCAACCAAAGCACTGGGGAGAGAAGAGGATCAAGGATGTTGCAGTAAGCCCTTCTATCTCTGAATCCTAAAGCAAGTGAGCACAGCAATCTCAAAAGCATTTGCAAATGACTGTCTACAGACATGCCTGTTAACCACAGATTTTATATTTGAGGTTTGCCTTACGAGGATTAAGACTTAATCACTGAGATTTTACCATGCAGCCTTTAACATGCTATAATGTTTTGACTAAACCTCAAATTAATATATAATAAAGCGGGAAATAGCATAGGGATCGCCACCAAAAAAAAAAAAAAAATCAATTGCTTCCCACTCTGAAAAACTTATTAACCTCTGTATTCATTTTTGCTAGAAAGGTGCTTTTTTTCTATTTAAAAAGTTTAATTAAGTTGTTCTCTCCTAACTTCCTTTCCTCTTGAGCAGTCCTACTGGCCCCACCCGTGGGGCCCCAGCATTGGGTAGGGTAGAATATCGAGGAGCTGGGGCCTGGCTGGGAAAGGGCTCAGCCATTTCCTCCCCATTATCGCCCTGCTCAGCTGCTCGGGCTCTGACAGCCTAACAAGGTGCTAATGGGCCATACGTTCTAGCCCAGTTCACAGCAGGTTGTTTCAGATGGGTTGAGGAGGTTGATTTGCATGCAAAATCTTCTCCCTCTCACTTGCTGTTTTGTTTGGCCCCTTGATTTCTACTCCCCAGACGCCCTGGCAGGTTGACTTAGAATGGGAGAAAATCACATCGGTTCAGAATTTGAATTGCCTGAGTTTGGATTCTAAATGTGCCCCATTATTTCATCAAGTTGGGAGTCGGGGGGAGGAGTAAAGGGAAAGAAAAGAGAGCAAAGAGATTTTAAAATGAAAGGGAGAGATGATGACAGATGGATGCAAATGTTCCTTTTAAGTGGAGAGGAGCAGCTGATGTCGGGGCATGAAATTAAATTAGTACATCTGTGGCTGGATGTGTGTCCTTCGGCCTCACATTTTCTACCCCAGAGGAGTTCGGTTACCTCGTGATTAACCGGCTTACTATCACTAGGCCGTGAATACGTCCCTGCACCCAAGATGAAGGCCCTCTTCACAAAACAGGGCTGCTAGTGGGAAAAACCTCTCTCACCCAGGCAGGGCTTTAACCTCTTGGTATCCTATCATCCCTACAGGGAGGGGTTGGCTTTAGCTCTTAAAGTCAAAGGGAGGTGGGAGGGAAATGAAAAAGAAGTCAGCATGTTTTTCAAGGAGACAGTTTACGAGTGGCCTGCAGATGCTGGCAAGTGAACAATCTGCTTCTGAAAACCTCATCTGCCGCATGCTCAAAGTGCTCAGGATTCGTAAATGTTTACAGCCATTTCCACGGAGTAATAGGATGGGGCTGCTTCTTCAGGAGCAGGCTCCAGGGGTGCTCCCCATAAATAACCAACCACGAGATTCCACCTCTCTTTTGAAAGCTGCACACTCCTCCAGCTTCAAGGCCACTGCCAGGAAGGTTTACGGTCCAGCTCAGCTCCCAGGTTTCTGTTTTTCTCCCCTGCAGCTTGCATCTCTCTGCCCATTCTCTCTTTCACCCGAAAGCTGAAGTTCTAGGCCAGGTGTTCCCCACCCAGTAAGGCCGAAGTCACAGGTCTAATTGCCATCGTCTTGCTTTGCAAAAGCCAAGTGAACTGGAGGAGCACCATTCCACAGAACCAGTTACATGGAACGAAAAAAAAAAAAAAAGTGTTGAAAGTAAAAGTTAATTCCTGGATACTGGATATAGGAATCGCCCTTGCCTGCTGGCCATGGCAGAATTCTAAGGTTGATATCCCCTCAAATGTCTCAGACAATTTGTGGATGGGATCACTGTCATGGACTGAATGTTTTTGTCACCCTAAATTTCATATGTTGAAATCCTAACCACTACTAATATGATGGTGTTAGGAGGTGAGGACTTTGGGAGGTGATTAGATCGAGAGGGTGGAGCCCCTATGGATGGGATTAGTGCCATTACAAAAGGGACCCCAGAGAGCTCTCTCACCCTTTTTCTGCCACATGATGATACAATGATAAGTCTACAACCCAGAAGCAGGCCCTCACCAAAAGCTGACTTTGCTGGCACCCTGATTTCAGACTTCCAGCCTCCAGAACCGTGAGAAATAACTGTTGTTCGTAATTCACCTAGGCTATGGGACTTGATTATAGCAGCTTGAACTGACTAAGACAATCACAAATAGAGTTGTGGGGGGGGGGGTTGTTTTTGTTTTTTTGAGACATTATCCATTGTCAACTTGAATCCTTAAAAAAAAAAGAAAGAAAAACAATTAACTTAAAAGTATTATCATAATAATCATATTGATAATGCCTTATCTAGGTAAAAGAGCCACTAAAGTCTCTAAGTCTCTTTTAATCCATGATACTGTTCCATGGACTTAAAAAATAAAGCCCAAAACAACCACTATTCTGCTTGAACTGACTAAGACAATCACAAATAGAGTTGTGGGGGGGGGGGTTGTTTTTGTTTTTTGAGACATTATCCATTGTCAACTTGAATCCTTAAAAAAAAAAAAGAAAGAAAAACAATTAACTTAAAAGTATTATCATAATAATCATATTGATAATGCCTTATCTAGGTAAAAGAGCCACTGAAGTCTCTAAGTCTCTTTTAATCCATGATACTGTTCCATGGACTTAAAAAATAAAGCCCAAAACAACCACTATTCCAATGTTCCTCTCTCAGCCAAGAAAAGCAAAATGAGACAAAAGGCATGTCCGTCTTGACAGACCCCAGCAAATTACAAAGAAAACCTTCTCCAAGTGGTGCCTGCCCATCTGGGTGTGTAAACTTGGGAGGAGGCCTCCGTGTGGCTATTTGCATCATCTGTTCAGGTTAGCACATGCTCTGCAGTCTTCCTTCAGGCAATTCTCAAGTTGTCTTCTAACATTTCTTAAACTAGAAATGCACTCATAACAAAGATGAGGAAGGCATAACGTCAGGGGAAGGAACAAAAACAGACAGTCAGTCCTCAGCGAATCCGCTGGCGTGAGGCGCCCTTCCTGGGTAGTCCTTCACCTTACATTTGCTTCATGCTATTCTTTACAGCCCCAGCAAATTCCCCACAGCATTTCACCGACAAGATCATCACCGCAATGCTTTGGTTTCCCCTTCAGAGGTGATTAGCTGGCCAGTCCGTATTTAACTCCCACTGCTATGCCTTTCCCAGTCAACTCCTTCATTCCAAGAAGCACTTCTGATGTGGTTCTTGGAACTGTCTCCAATGTGCTAGGACTGAGCTGCCCCAAGCAAAATGCATTGCCCATCTGTGCCAGGAAGATGTTTGCATTGTTTTTCATCAATCTCTCTCTCTCCAAAGGAATTGGATATGAAAGTGTGTCTTATTCCATTATTGCCACGGTCCCATAACAAGGTTCCTTGTGGTGGATCTCACTAAAGGAAAGTCAAGTCTGAGTTTAAAAATCTAAGAGCATAGCTTCAGTAGCCAGACTAGACAGAAAAAATGCTATGAGTATGTGTATTTCAGGTTCTTTCTCACCTCTCCCTGTAGAACATACCTTTTGCTCTAGTGATGTGTGGTGATGAGTTTTAGGTGCCAGCGTGACTGGGGTAGGGGATATCCACATAGCTGGGAAAGCATTATCTCTGGGCATGTCTGTAAGGGTGTTTCTGGAAGAGACTGGCATTTGAATCAGTGCACTGAGTAAGGAATATTTGCCCTTATCCAATATAAAGGGGAAGAGGGGAGTACCATCCAATTGGTTGGTGGCTGTGTAGAACAAAAAGGCACAGGAAGGCAAATTTGCTCTTTTTTCTGGAGCTGGGACACCCTTCTTCTCCTGCCCTTGGACATCAGAACTCCAGGTTCTCCAGCGTTTTGACTCTGGACTTGCTCCGGCAGCCCTCCAGGTTCTCAAGCCTTTGGCCTCGGACTGAGAATTACACCATTGGCTTCCCTGGTCCTGAGACCTTCAGACATGGACTGAGCTACACTACCAGCTTCCCTGATTTCAGCCTCCATATTCACGTCAGCCAATTCCCACAATAAAGCCCCTCATACATAGAGAATATACATGCCCTATTGGTTCTGTTTCTCCAGGAAACCCTGACTAATATACCCAGTTTCTAGCGCTGTCCCCAAAGACTCTATAAGCAATTCCTACCTCTTTGGCTCTCTTTGCCTTCTAAGACTAATTTTTCTTTTTTCTCTCCTATCAAAATTAGAATTTCCTTTACTCAATGTTCATTTATCTTAATTATGGTAAAGTAATTTACATAACAACAGTTTATCTCATTGTACCACCTGATATGACTAAGGAATTAGAATCCAAAAGAATGATGACCATGACAGAATTTAGGGCCTCTGTGGCCCACTATTGAGGTTTTTTTTAGAAGCAGCAACTAAGTTGCTTCATCTCTTCACAGCACATAATGAAACACCTACACCCCAGTCAACAGGGTTTCCATAACTATTTGCTGATTTCATTTTAATAGGAGATTAACCCTCCCACTCTGATTTTTATCTCAAGTTGAACTGTAGGTATAGATACCAAGATTTATTTGAAAGTGAAATAACTCTGGAGCAATCATCTGGCAACGTTTTACATGACTGCTTCTCAAAATTTACTATGACAGGAATCACCTGGGAATCTTGCTAAAATGCAGATTTTTATTACAAGGTCTAGGGAGGAGCCTGAGATCCTGCTCTGAGTTGATACCTATGATCCTGATATATGGTCTACACCTTGAATAGAAAGGTTCTAGAAGGTGAGGGGGAAACTTGGAATGAGAGAAAGGGATGATGGGATCATTTCTGGTTAATCCTGGGAAAAGTGGAGATAGAAGATGGCATTAAATGCAACATAAAATATGGTGGAGTATTCAGAACCTCTGAGGAAGGGCCTGTTCCACTAACTCCATCTTTCATCTTTCGTCTTTCACTCAATCTATATTTCTAGTTTGTTTATCTATTCAACAAATATTCACCACACTCCCACGTTTCATAGGCAGTGCTAGTTGTTGAGGTAGAATGTGGTCAAGGTTGGCATTATTCTCACACAAAGCAGAGAGAATATACACAAAAACCTAACAACCAGATACATATAAAACAGCTATCAGATCAAGTATCCTCAAAGAAAAACCCCTGATTTCTGAATTCAGTTACTGTTTTTCACCTCGCAAATCAATCTAAATGATTACAAGCTGGAATTTCATCATTAGTGCTTAGTGAAGACCTAGTATGTGTAGTACATTTTCTTCTTCAGAGCCTTACGTCACAACCTCCCATAGCTCAGAACTATAGACAATGTCCTCTAAAGATGTGGAATTTATTTTAGAACCCATTCAGACAGAAATAGATTAATTCATCTGAAATCATTTGTTGCATGTCTACTAGCACCACAGTGCACTCAGTACAGAGGCCCAGAGATGAAAATACAAAGTCACTGTATTCAAAGAGCTCAGGTGGAGGCATTTTAATTCAAACACAATCTGGCAGTAAAGTCAGGACATTTTCACACTTAGGGTAAACCTAACAGCTTCAGTGACTCTAAAGAAAATGTCAGGTTCAACTGAGCTTATAGTCCATTGTTTGGGGAGATCACAGAGTGTCTCAGAGATGATATACCATGACCAAATAAGGTTTATCCTATAAATACAAAGTTAGCTCAACATACAAAAATCAATCAATGTAAGACACTATATAAATAAAATAAAGAAAAAATCCCACAAAATCATTACAATAAATGCAGACAAAGTATTTGACAAAATTTAACACCCTTTCATGGTAAAAACACTCAGCAAACTAAGAATAGAAGGAAATTTCTTCAACCTGATAACAGGCATCTAAGAAAAACTCGCAAGTAATATTATACTAAATGGTAAAAGGCTTAATGCTCTCTCCCTAGTATCAGGAACAA
>NW_007735302.1:57883-58999 GCF_000696425.1 Galeopterus variegatus | reverse complement strand
AAAAAAATTTCATTTACAATAACATCAAAAAGAATAAAATTCTTAGGAATAAATTAACAAAATAAGTGCAAGATTTATGCACTAAAAATTACAAAACATAATGGAAAGACAGCACATGTTCATGGACTTGAGACTTAATATTGTTTACACAGCAATATTCCCCTAATTGATCTACAGATTCAATGCAATCCCTGCCAAACTTCCAGTTGGCATTTTTTACAGAAATTGACAAACTGATCCTAAAATTTGCAAGAGGTCCAGAAGGGGCAAAACAATCTTGAAAAAGAAACACAAAGTCAGAGGTCTCCCACTTTCTCATTTCAAAACTACAAACAAAACTATAAAGCAAAATAAAGCTGCAACAATCAAGACAGTGTGGTGCTGACATAGGGAAAGAAATGCAGGAAGAGCACCTCCCATTGGCNTTTGCAAGAGGTCCAGAAGGGGCAAAACAATCTTGAAAAAGAAACACAAAGTCAGAGGTCTACCATTTTCTCATTTCAAAACTACAAACAAAACTATAAAGCAAAATAAAGCTGCAATAATCAAGACAGTGTGGTGCTGACATAGGGAAAGAAATGCAGGAAGAGCACCTCCCATTGGCCACCCAGTACTCACCCAGAGCTGTCCAGCACCAGGTGCCTTTATAAAGCAGCTGCAGGTACCCAGGGGCCACACCACATGCTCACCAAACTGTACACTGCTGTGCTCGCTCTGCCATGCCCCTCCCCACAATTGCACCCGTCATGGCCACTGTCCTGCAGTTGGAAGGAAGATAGTGCCTGGTGGACAGCAAAGGCTTTGAGGAGGACATGAAGGAACTAGGAGTAGGATTGGCTCTGCAAAAAATCAGTGCAATAGCCCGTCATCTCTTATGATGGCAAAAAATCCTCACCATAAAAACTGAGATCACTTTGAAAACAACACAAATTTCTTGTGTCCTGGGAGAGAAGTTTGAAGAAACTCCTGCTGATGGCAGAAAAGCTAAGATTGTCTGCAACTTTACAGACTGTGCATTGGTTCAACATTAGGAGTGGGATGGGAAGGAAAGCACGGTACCAAGAAAATTGAAAGACAGGATATTAGTGGTGGACAGCGTCATGAACAATGTCACCT
>NW_007735302.1:56347-57739 GCF_000696425.1 Galeopterus variegatus | reverse complement strand
ATTACTGTGTTCAATTATCTTTATCACAAATATTTTAAATGTAACTATTTCAAAGTGTTGGTTTAATTAGGATCATCCTTTTGGTTAGTAAATAAATGTCTTTGTGCTAAAAAAAAAAAAGAAAGAAAAGAAAAGAAAAAGAAGGAAAAAAGAAATGTAGATCAATGGAATAAAATTCAGAGTTCAGAAATAAAACTTTAAATTTATGGTAAACTGATTCTTTACAAGGGTGTCAAGACAATTCAATGGGAAAAGAATAGTCTTTTCAACAAACAGAGTGAGACAACTATATATCCACAAGAAAAATAATGAAGGCAGACCCCTACCTCATAACATATACAAAAGTTAACTCAAAATGGATTAAAGACCTACATGTAAAAGCTAAAAACATAGGCATAAACATTTATGACTTTGGATTAGGCAATGGTTTCTTCAACATGACACCAAAATACAAGCAACAAAATTTGAAAAACAGATAAATTGGACTTCATCAAAATTAAAACTTTCATGCTTCAAAGGACGCTATTCAAGAAAGTGAAAAGACAACCCACAGAATGAGAGAAAATATTTGAAAATCATATATCTGATGAGGAACTTGTATTCAGAACATATAAAGAACTCAACAATAAAAGGTAAATGATTCAACTTAAAACTGGGCAAAGGATCTGAATAGACGTTTCTCCAAAGAAATACACGAAGGGACAATAAGCACTAAAACTTTGCTCAACATCATTAGCCATTAGAAAAATAAAATCAACCCGACCATGAGATACCACATCACTCCCACTAGGATGGCAACAACAGCAATAATAATAATAATAATAATAATAATAATAAGTAACAAACATTGGCAAGGATGTGAAGAAATCAGAACCCTCATATATTATTGGTGAAAGCGTAAAATGGTGTAATCACTTTGGAAAACAGTTTGGTGGTTCCTGAGTTAAACACAGAGTTATCACATGATTCAGTGTATATCCAAGAGAATTGAAAACATATGTCTACCAAAAAATGTGTACACAAATGTTCGCAGTAACAAAAAAGTGAAAACAACCCAAATGTCCAGCAACTTATAAATGGATAAACTAATGTGGTGAATTCCTACAACGGGGGCCGACCCCGTGGCTTACTCGGGAGAGTGCGGTACTGGGAGCGCAGCGGCGCTCCCACCGCGGGTTCGGATCCTATACAGGGATGGCTGGTGCACTCACTGGCTGAGCATGGTGCGGGTGACACCAAGCCAAGGGTTGCGATCCCCTTACCAGTCACAAAAAAAAATTCCTACAATGGAATATTAATTAGCCATAAAAGGAAAAGAAATACTGATACAATGTTACACTTTCCTCTGTGTAACTGAGACAGAAAAAAGAGAAAGAAAGAATTCACTCAAAG
>NW_007735302.1:54866-55661 GCF_000696425.1 Galeopterus variegatus | reverse complement strand
TTTGGCTCATTCATACATTACCTAAAAATCCTATTCTAAGATCAGAGGAAAATCAAGATTTCTAACCCACTACAATACAAGACACAACATGAATAAACTTTGATGTAGTAAAGAATTTAATTTCACCCAAAGAGCAATCTGACATTTGCCCATGGCTCCAGGGAGGTAATTTCTAGGCCCTTGAAATGTCCTTCCTGATAAAATTGTCTTTATTTGTCTGGGTGCCTTGGGCCAGTCAGACCCTGACAATGCAATTAAGGGTGGGGGCTTTGGGACACATGTTGTCAGAGAGGCTAGAGACTGAAGTCAGCCACGTAAGCAGCCAACCAGGTTATGTATGGAGCTCTGATAAAGACCTGGAGGCCAAGGCTCTGGTGAGCTCCCCTGCTTGGCAATACTCCATGGGAACCGTCACATACTGATACCAAGAGAGCAATGTTGTTCATGACTCACAGGAAGAAGACAACTAGAAGGTCCACGTTTGGTACTTTCCTGGACTCTGTCCTATGTACCTCTTCCCTCAGCTAATGCTAATCTGCATCCATTAGCTGTAATAAACCATAATCACGAGCATATCAACTTTCAGCGAGTTTTGCAAGTTCCAGTAAATTATCAACCTTGGTTGGTCTTGGGGGCCCCCAAACTTGTAATTGATATCAGAAGCGAGAATGGTCTTGTCAACTGTATCCTCTAACTTCTCTACTTTGAAAACATTAGCTAAGCAGAAGAAGCCAGATACAAAAATATTGCAATATACCACTTTTATGAGATGTCCAGAATAGGCAAATCATAGAA
>NW_007735302.1:33562-53703 GCF_000696425.1 Galeopterus variegatus | reverse complement strand
AATTATCAACCTTGGTTGGTCTTGGGGGCCCCCAAACTTGTAATTGATATCAGAAGCGAGAATGGTCTTGTCAACTGTATCCTCTAACTTCTCTACTTTGAAAACATTAGCTAAGCAGAAGAAGCCAGATACAAAAATATTGCAATATACCACTTTTATGAGATGTCCAGAATAGGCAAATCATAGAAACAAAAAGGAGATTAGTGATTGCCAGGGGCTAGGTAGGGAAAGGGTGAATGGGGAGTGATTGCTAATAGATAAGAGTTCCTTTCTGGAGAGATGAAAAGATTCTGGAATTAGAGTGGTGATGGTTGCTCAACTTTGTTAATATACTAAAACCCACTGAATTGTACACTTTTAAAAAGTGAATTTTATGGTATGTAAATTATATCTTTTAAGAGAAATACAGCTCATTATTGGCACTCAGTAGATTTCCCTCGATCAGGCCCAGAAATAAAGAAGAAAAGGGGGATCAACTGGAGCTGAAAATTCAGTTATCCCAGATGCACTCATGAGCAGAAAGCCTCACCCGGGGCGCGGAGTAACTCTCAGCACCCGTCGGTGTGACTCCTCGAGGCTGCAGGAGCGGACACACAAACAGAAGCCAGCAGCCCGGGCTTTGTTCCCCATTTTGCCCATTCCCTTTGAATAAGCAGTAAAATTCAGTGTCAGTTTCTCCATAAAAATCCCTTGTTTAAAAAAACACACCTTTTCAGCTTTTGTTTCTCATTAAAATGTCACCTTTGAGTCATTTAGAAAGGGTCAGGTTGAATGTTGGCTCTAAAACCTTTGACAGCTACTGTAATTGCCTAGAAGTCCAATAACAATGATGGCTCTCACAAGTTTAATTTCAACATTCCTGTCAAGCCATTAATATGTAACCAGAAATCAAAGGACATTAGAGATGAGGAGAAAACCAATCTCATCTACCTCTAGACTGTCACCTCTTCCCTGAGCTGGGGACAAGTTCCCCTTGTAAGTTGCTGTTCCCTGGTACAGGGGCATGAGCTCTGGGATCTGAAGCCTACTTCTGCCACTAACTAATCACATGGTCTCAAGCAAGTTATTAAACATTTTTGTTATTCTTAACAATAGAGATAGTGTCACCTCTCCTGCTCTGCCCCAAGGCCATTGTGACAAGACTCTTCTATAGGTAATTACCATAGAGGGAGGCATGGCAAGGACAGACAGGTGCTCCACAGACACTCTGAAAAGGCAGTCATTGAGCTTAGGATTGGTTCAGGAAAGCTTTCTGCACAGAGACAGATACGTGGACTAAAATAAAATAGACTAAAACAAAATGTTATACCAGCTGAAGGTGGTCACTTTTAGGGAATATAAGAAAATGCATCTTCAAAACATGCTTAAAGGTGTGTATTTGGTTGTGTATGTTAAAAAAATTTTTTTAAAGGTTTTCTAATTGCTTGTGTCTCAGCCATCATGGTGGCAATTTCACCTCTTTTACGGTCATTTAATCACATTTAATTCCTTTTTTCAACCTTACAACAAACATTCGGGAGGGAATTATGCTTTCCATTCCACAGATGAGAATACTGAGGCCACGAAGTTTATGTAACTAGCTTAAGCTTCACTTGACTGGTCAGTGACAGAGATGGATTTTGACCCGTAGTTTTGCAACTAATCATACCCATATTCTATCTACCAGAGCAGTGGCTCCCAGATACAATAATAATCAAAATTGCCTCAAGTGCTGTGAGGATCAATGAGTATGGTACCCTCTGCTACATCTCGCTGTCTCTTCCATCCTTAAGGGACTTTTAAAATTTTCATTTAAAAAGTCAGAGTGTTACATCTTGCATGCTTTCCCTAGCTATTCCATTTCTAGAGAATTCTCTAGCCCAAGCCCAGGAGGCAGAGTAGTAGATTTTTAAAATTTTCATTTAAAAAGTCAGAGTGTTACATCTTGCATGCTTTCCCTAGCTATTCCTTTTCTAGAGAATTCTCTAGCCCAAGCCCAGGAGGCAGAGTAGTAGATTGGACAAGCACGTGCATTTGGAGCCAGTATCTGAGCTGGAATCGTTGTTGGCTCTATGATCTTAAACAAGCTACTTAACTTTGCTGTACCTTTGATTACTCAACCATGCAATGGGAATAATGTCTCCTTCAAAGAACTGTTACACAGATTAATCAAGCTCATGATGTAACCTACAAAGGGCAAGGCACATGGCAAGGGTGCAGTGAGTTCTACCTTATGTGACTCTATCTCATCCCTTTTCAGAGGGTAAGGAAAACCAGTGAAAGGAGCTAGAATTCAAATCCGTGTAAACACTGTCTCTGAGAAGGATCCCAGTCAGTGGCTGCTCTTCCCGTGGGACTTCCATCTAGCCCTTGAATGTCACCTTTACAAATCCAGATGTTTCTCCTGAATTTGTTTCTCAAATCAACTTACAAATGGCAAAACAAAGCTCATGCTAATTAAAATTAGAAATCAGATGCTCATGAAAATTTAATTCAATCACTCATGCTCACTTCCCATGGGCTAGTCATTGGGAGGTAAAGAAAGATAAGCAGGACACAGTCCTCACCCTTGAGGACCTCACGCTTCATTGGAGAGGGTTAGATAAGGTCATAAATGACTGGAATACAAGGTACTGAAGGAGAAGCCCCCACAAAAGAGAAGAGAAGTGCTCCGAGATCCAGGGAGGGAAAAGCCACCTCCACTTCGATGAAGACTTTATCAAGGAGGAGAATTCACATGACTTTGAAATATGGGCAGGATTTCAACAAGCGAAGAGAGCAGAGCAAGAGGAGATGTCGAGAGAACCTTCCAGATGAGGAAACAGCATCAACCAAGACATGGAGGTGGAGGAGCGTGGTCTTGATAGGAGAACATCAAGGAGTCCACATTAATGACACTAAAGCGTGTATTTAAGTAGTGGGACAAAGAGCAGGAGGGTTGGGCTGTGGCCACATTGTGGAAGCTTTAAATGCTGGGGGTAGAGGAGGGGTGGAAGTTAACTTAATTTAAACGTAAGGAGCCGATGAAGCATTTTGAACAGGGGGGTGACAGGATTGGAGTTTTGATCAGAGTCCATTAATCATGCAGTAAATAATACTACTCACCTCTTGACAGGTGATGAGGGTTAGTGAGTCCAGATCAGTAAAGCATCTAACTAAATGTGGTAGGGGCAAAATTAATTCTAACTCTCTTTTCTATAGACTCAGAAAATCTGCTGTTTCAGAATCTAGGTGTCTGTAACCTACAAAAACGGGCCTCGAGTCTCATGAAGACCCTGCTGGCTGTGAACTTCTTCGTGCTTCCCAGAATCCAGCTAGAGAAGCGGTCAGCCTGTGCACTGGTCTAGAAAATCCCCAGGTGGAGGCCAGAGGATAAGACTTGATGACCTCTAGCTATTTACTTGAGCCTGAGAAACTTAGAATTCCACAGCTTAAACCCAGCCAGCCTGGCACTTCCTACTAAAAGCCGCCTCAGGAGAGCCAGCCCTCTCTCTCATCTTTTTTAATATTTCTCTTTAGAGGTTCATTTTGACCGACCAGCCAATTTCACTTGGCATTCAGGAAGCATGCCTCCCCCTCGCCACCGCCACCACACAGAGGCTGAAGGATGATTTGGGGTTTTGTAGCCTTTTATTGTTTTCCCCCCTCTCTCCTTCTCCTGCTGCTGGGAGGCTTTTCTTTCTGATAAGAACCTTCTAGTAGCTTCATCAGAGCCATTGTTAAGAGAAGACAAGTCTTCTCACAATGGATACCTGATGACTTCCCCTTTCTGTAGTCAAATCAGTCCTTAGAGAAGGTCTCATTACTCCATTGTTAAGAGAAGACAAGTCTTCTCACAATGGATACCTGATGACTTCCCCTTTCTGTAGTAAAATCAGTCCTTAGAGAAGGTCTCATTATTGCTCTTGCTCCATTACTCTGAATGTGCCTGCTCAGGGCCCTCACTCAACCCCTGCAGGGGAGGGAAAAAATACTTTTTCTTGCCATTCACTTTTTTAAAAATATGGCTGTGAAAATTCTCTCATTCTCCACTAACAAGATTTGAAGGAGACAGAACTTCTGCACGCCTTACGCTCACATGTTCTTGTAAAGTCCCTTGCAGACCCAGAGGGTAACTGCACTTTCTGAGGTTCCTCCTCTCTTGTCCAACTCAGGGTGTTTCATCTCCCCAGAAATCAAAATGCACTGACCTCTGCTTCCACAAGCATTTCACAGTGTATGAAAATCTAAAAACCATCTTTTCTTTCCTTTACTCACCCATGTAATTTTCCTTATCTTTTGTTTTCATACCTATAGGCTAGCTTCCTTCCATCAGCTTACTCAAAAATTCATGAATTAAGTGTCCATTGTGGTTAAGACACTGTGACAGGCACAGTGGGGGGTGAATTACCTCTCAGCCTTCTCTGTCTCTCATCCCCACACATCAGAGATCAGAGGCAGGCACTTTCACTGTGAAATGCCAAATCCTTCACAAGGCCTGTGGGTCTTTCACCCAGTAGCAACCCCACCTGATTTGCTTGTGATGTCCTCCAGGTAACAGACATCCTGGCAGAGAAAATATTCGATTTAAAGCTACTCGTTAGGGAATATTTTAATCTGAATTTCCTAACCGAACTCCCTGCAAATTTCAAAACTAACCCCCAATGAATTAGTTTCTTATTCAATCTTTGGCTGCCTCTTGGAAAAGAGGAAATAAGGTAAACTATTTCAAGGCAAACTGAAAAGTGAACATATAGATACTCTCCTGTAAGGGAAAAAACAATATATTGACCAGAAAAAAAGGAATGGTGCAAATCTCCAGTAATGGGTGAGCAAAAAAGAGAAAACAATTTACTGTTGTAACTGATTCATTTGCTGAAGGAATAGAAAATACTGAAGATTTCTCCGATATCTGAAGGACAATTAGACAACTTTAAACACAGAGTTAAAGGCAGTGTTTTTGGTAAATGAACATGGGAAGCCAACATGGTTTTAACAGTAGAACTCAAAAATTCATGAATTAAGTGTCCATTGTGGTTAAGACACTGTGACAGGCACAGTGGGGGATGAATTACCTCTCAGCCTTCTCTGTCTCTCATCCCCACACATCAGAGATCAGAAGCAGGCACTTTCACTGTGAAATGCCAAATCCTTCACAAGGCCTGTGGGTCTTTCACCTAGTAGCAACCCCACCTGATTTGCTTGTGATGTCCTCCAGGTAACAGACATCCTGGCAGACAAAATATTCGATTTAAAGCTACTCGTTAGGGAATATTTAAATCTGAATTTCCTAACCGAACTCCCTGCAAATTTCAAAACTAAACCCCAATGAATTAGTTTCTTATTCAATCTTTGGCTGCCTCTTGGAAAAGAGGAAATAAGGTAAACTATTTCAAAGCAAACTGAAAAGTGAACATATAGATACTCTCCTGTAAGGGAAAAAACAATATATTGACCAGAAAAAAAGGAATGGTGCAGATCTCCAGTAACGGGTGAGCAAAAAAGAGAAAACAATTTACTGTTGTAACTGATTCATTTGCTGAAGGAATAGAAAATACTGAAGATTTCTCCAATATCTGAAGGACAATTAGACAACTTTAAACACAGAGTTAAAGGCAGTGTTTTTGGTAAATGAACATGGGAAGCCAACATGGTTTTAACAGTAGAACCACATCCCTCTTCTTATGTCCCTTCATCCCTGTCAACCTGGAGAAGTGAGCAGATCCAGCTCCCAACTGCCCCACCCAGGAAAAGAAGTGCTGCATGTTCTTGACTCTCCAAGGTCCCCTCTGTAGGGACTGGTGCTTTGCCAAGTTGATGTCTCCCTTCTATTTGTTGTTTTATACTGCAAGGTGTCTTTTACTTGCTTCCTTCCTTATTCTTGGCTACCTTTCAGTGAGTTGGTCTTGGTCACTGAGTAAGTGACACTTTGCTTTGGTCCCATTAAAGACTAATATCTAAATGTTAAGAGCAGAACTAAGAGCAGGGATTTTCCTTTAACAAAATGGGCCATTTCCCAGGAGGTTCACATAGATTCACTAGATACAGTCGTGTACCACATAACGATGTTCCAGTCGATGACAGACTGCACATGCAGCAATGGTCCCATAAGATTATAACGGAGCTGAAAAATTCCTCTTGTTTACAGACTTTGTAACTGTTGTAACATCATAGCACAACACATTGCTCATGTGTTTGTGGTGATACTGGTGTAAATAAACCTACTGCAAGATATATTAATGAAGAATGCCTAGCTTACCCATGCAGTGATCCTTCCCAAGTAGTTCGGACCTTTAAGATAAACAGCCAAGCATTTGACATAGTAGCTCTTACCCAAAGTGAAAGGATTGGTGTCTATTTGAATTCTTATGTTTTTAAATGATTCCCACCCATCCCGATAGCAAAATAATAGTTAATAACAGTTAGCTAACACTCACGGATTGCTTGCTGAGAGTCAGGCATAATCCCTACCTGTAATTTAATTTTCATAATTTTGTGGAAGTGGTATTTTTCTGGTCCCCATTTAATAGATGAGGAAAGTGAGACACAGAGAGACTTAGTAACATAGTTAGAGGGCCTATGCTCATGCAACCAGTTGTTCCCTTTCATAACACCCTTCTGCACGACGACAAAATTGCCTATTGATGCATTTCTCAGAATGCATCCCCATTGTTAAGCATTGCCTGACCATATAAGTAAAGCAGGAGCAAGCCTCACTGACACCCCTAATCTCCTAGCCCCATTAGGGAGAAAAGGGCAGCATCCCTGGTCCAGGGTGATGGCTTTCACAGTTCCAAACGGTCTGAGGACCATGCTGAGAGTGGAGACAAGTGGATGTACTCCTGGTAGCCTGTGAATTCTAAAAAAGTGCTGAGCCCTCTTTTGGTTAGTTCTGCTGGCCAGTTCCAGCATGGCAGGTATGCTAGGACACCCGAGAGAAGTGGCTGCCTAAAAGTAAGTGTGGCACTTAGGAAGTGTGACCAGGTATCCACATGCTGGAAATTCATGCCAAGCATGTGCTAATTCTTCCCAATTATATCCCAGAAGCCAGGCACATCTTTCCAAATCAAAAGTGTCGGGCCGACCCCATGGCTCACTCGGGAGAGTGTGGCACTGGGAGCACAGCGGCGCTCCTGCCGCTGGTTCGGATCCTATATAGGGATGGCCGGTGCGCTCACTGGCTGGGTGCAGTCACAAAAAAGGACAAAAAAAAAGTGTCAAGTTACTTATAAGGGAGCCCGCCTCAGAACAACAGCAGACTTCTCAACAGAAACTCTACAAGCCAGAAGAAAATGGGATGATATATTAAAAATAATAAAAGAAAAAAAATGCCAGCAAAGAATACTATACCTGGCAAGGCTATCCTTCAGAAATGTGGGATAAATAGTGTATTTTCCAGACAAGTAAAAACTGCAGGAGTTCCCCACCACATGACCATCCCTAAAAGAAATCAAGGAAGTCCTACATCTTGAATCCAAAAAATGATAATCACTCTCATGAATATGCAATAAAGAACAAAACTCACTGGTAGAACAAAAATGCAAACGAAAAAGAGACAGAACTAAATCTTACCTCGAAAAAACAAAAGCATTGAAGACAAACAATAAACAGGGAAGAAAGAAACGAAAGATATTTAAAACATCCAAACAAAACCTGATAAAATGCCAGGAGTAAGACAATACCATTCAATAACAACCCTAAATGTAAATGAATTAAACTCCCCACTCAAAAGACACAGAGTGACCAACTGGATTAAAAAGCTAGACCCAACCATATGCTGTCTTCAAGAGACTCACCTCACCTTTGAAGACACACACAGATTAATAGTGAAGGGATGGAAAAAGATATACCACATAAATGGAAACCAAAAATGAGGGCCGGCCCGGTGGTGCACTGGATAGTGCGCCGCTTGGGAAGCACGGCGGCGCTCCCGCCCGAGGGTTCGGATCCCACATACGGACCGGTTCCCACTCACTGGCTGAGCGAGGCGCGGGAGCAACGCCGAGGTTTGCAATCCTGTTGCCGGTCCCCGGTCCGGTACGGGGGCAACACTGAGGGTTGCGATCCGTTGCCAGACACGGAAAAAAGACAAAAGACAAAAAAAAAAAAAATGAGCAGGAGTAGCTATTTTTATATTGGACAAAATAGACTTTAAAACTAAAAACCATAAAGAGACAAAGGCCACTATATATAGTCTTGGTAGTTTGTGTGTGTCCCAAATGATATAAGGATCTATCCAGCAAGAACACATATATATCATAAATTGATATATCATAAATATATATGCACCCAACATTGGAGCACCCAGATATATAAAGCAAACACTGTTAGACCTAAAGAAAGAGATAGACCCCAATACGACAATACTAGAGGAACTGAAAACCCATCTCTCAGCACTGTA
Source organism: Galeopterus variegatus (assembly GCF_000696425.1). NCBI lineage: Eukaryota > Metazoa > Chordata > Mammalia > Dermoptera > Cynocephalidae > Galeopterus > Galeopterus variegatus. The sequence continues at coordinate 45,344 of NW_007735302.1, read as the reverse complement.
CAGATCATGTAGGCAGCAAAACAACAGAGAAACACAGGATTTAAACTACTCTTTTCATGAACTGGACCTGGAAGATATCTATGGAACATTTCATCCAACAACTACAGAATATATATTCTTCTCATCAGCACACAGAATATTCTCCAGGATAGACCATATATTAGGTCACAAATCAAGTCTCAACAAATTTCTAAAACTTGAAATCATTTCAAATATCTTTTCAGACCACAAGGATTAAAACTAGAAGTCAATAAGAAGCAAAACTCAGGAAACTATACAAATACATGGAAATTAAACAACATGCTCTGGAACAACTTATGGGCCCTAAAGAAATTAAACAGGAAATCAAAAAGTTTCTTGAAACTAACAAAACTAATATCATACCAAAACCTGTGGGATACTGCAAAAGCAGTACTAAGAGGGAAGTTTATTGCAATAAACTCTTACATCAGAAGAATAGAAAAGATTTCAAATAAAAAAACTAATGCTACACCTCAAAGAACTAGAAAAACAAGAACAATATAATCCCAAAATTAGTAGATGGAAAGAAATAATCAAGATCAAAGCAGAACTAAATGAAATAGAGACCTCAAAAATTAATACAAAAGATCAATAAAACAAAAAGTTGTTTTTTTAAGAAAATAAACAAAATAGATAAGCCATTAGCTAGACTAAATAAAAAAAGAAGAGAGAAGACCCAAATAACAAAATCAGAAATGAAAATGGACACATTACAACTCATACCACAGAAATACAAGGAATCATTAGAGACTGTCACATACAACTACATGCCAACAAATTTGAAAACCTAGAGGAAATGAATAAATTTTGGGACACACACAAACTACCAAGACTAAACTAAGAAGAAATGGAAAACCTGAACAGACTAATATTGAGCAACAAGATTGAAGCAGTAATCAGCAGTCTCCCAACAAAAAAAAAGCCCAGGACCAGATGGCTTTACTACTGAATTCTCCCAGACCTTTAAAGAGGAATTAATACCAATTCTCTTCAAACTATTCAAAAGAATTGAAACAGAGGCCTTTCTCCAAAACACTTTCTATGAGACTGGCTTCACCCTGATACCAAAACCAGACAAGGATACAACAAAAAAAGAAAACTACAGGCCAATATCTCTGATGAACATAGACACAAAAATCCTCAACAAAATATTAATAATCAGCAACACATCAAAAAAAATTATACACCATCACCAAGTGGGATTCATGCCAGGGAGGAAAGCATGGTTCAACATAGACAAGTCAATAAATGTGATATACCACATCAACAAAATCAAGGACAAAAACCATATGATTATCTCAATAGATGTAGACACAGCATTTGACAAAATTCAAGATCGCTTCATGATAAAGGCTCTCAGCAAATTAGGTATAGAAAGAAAGTATCTCAAAACAATAAAAACCATGTATGACAAACCTACTACCAATATCATCCTGCATGCAGAGAAGCTGAAAGCTTTTCCCTTAAGAATGGGAATGAGACAAGGATACCCACTCTCACCACTCCCATTTAACATAGTATTGGAAGTATTAGCCAGAGCAATCAGGCAAGAAAAAAAAATAAAGTATATCCAGATTGGAAAAGGTGAAGTTAAACTGTCTGTTTGCAGATGACATGATCCTACATGTAAAAAAAAACCTAAAGACCACTGAAAAACTCTTAGAGCTGATAAATGATTTCAGTAAAGTTGCAGGATACAAAATCAACATGCAAAAATCAGCAGCTTTTTCATACTCCAATAATGAATAAGCAGAAAAAGAAAGCAAGAAAGCAAGTCCATTTACAATAGTCACCAAAAAAACAAACAACAAAAAACAAACAAACAACAAAAAAAAAAACCTAGGAATCAATTTAACCAAGGAGATGAAAAATCTCTAGAATGAGAACTACAAATCACTGCTGAAAGAAATTAGAGAGGACACAAAAAGGTGGAAAGACATTCCATGCTCTTGGATTGGAAGAATTAACATTGTGAAAACATCCATTCTACTCAAAGCAATCTATAGATTCAACGCAATCCCCATCAAAATTCCAATGACATTCTTCACAGAAATAGAGAAAACAATCTTAACATTCATATCAAACAACAAAAGATCCCAAATAGCCAAAGCAATCCTGAGCAAAACAAAAATAAAGCTGGAGGCATTATACTACCTGACTTTAATTATCAAATTATACCCCAAAGCTATAGTAACCCAAACAGCATGGTACTTGCATAAAAACCAGACACACAGACAAAAGGAACAGAATAGAGAAGCCGGAAATCAATCAATATACTTACAACCAGATGATCTTCATCAAAGGCATCAAGAACATACAGTGGGGAAAGGACTGCCTCTTCAATAAATGGTGCTGGGAAAATTGTGTATTCTTGTGTAGAAGAATGAAACTAGACCCATACTTCCCACCATATACCAAATCAATTCAAAATGGATTAAAGACTTAAATATAAGACCTGAAACTATAAAATTCCTAAAAGAAAACACAGACGAAACACTTCAGGATGTAGGACTGGGCAGGGCCTTTGTGAATAAGACCTTGAAAATATGGGCAACATGGGCCGGCCCGGTGGCGCACTGCTACAGTGCGCCGCTTGGGAGCACAGCGGCGCTCCCGCCGAGGGTTCGGATCCCACATACAGACCGGTTCCCGCTCACTGGCTGAGCGAGGTGCGGGCGCAACACTGAGGGTTGCGATTCCATTGCCGGTCCCGGTCCGGCACGGGCGAGACACTGAGGGTTGCGATCCGTTGCCGGACATGAAAAAAGACAAAAAAAATAAATAAATAAAAATAAAAAATACAGGCAACAAAAGTAAAACTAAACAAATGGGAGTATAGCAAATTTAAATGTTCTGCACAGCAAAGGAAACAATCAACAGAGTGAAAAGACAACCTACAGAATGGGAGAAAATATTTGCAAAGTATACATCCAACAAGGGATTAATATCCAGAATATACATGGAGCTCAAACAACTTGACAGTAAAAGAAACAACTAATCTTATTTTAAAATAGGTGAAGGAGCTGGATAGATACAAATGGCCAATAGACACATGAAAAAATGCTCAACATCACTAAGCATCAGGGAAATACAAATTAAAATCACATTGAAGTATCATCTCCCCCCAGTTAGACTGGCTGCTATCAAAAAGACAGAGGTGAAGATGCAGAGATAGGGGAATCCTTTTACTCTGTTGGTGGGACTGTAAATTAGTAAAGCCACTATGGAAAACAGTATGGAGGTTTCCCAAACAACTACAGATAGAATTACTATATGATCCAGCAATCCCACTACTGGGTATATACCTAAAGGACTGGAAATCATCATGTTGAAGGGATACCTGCACTCCCATGTTTATCACAGCTGGATTTACAATAGCTAAAAGTTGGAACCAAACTAAATGTCCATTGTTGGACAACTGGATAAGGAAAATGTGGCATATTTACGCAATGGAATACTACTCTGCCATACAAAGGAATGAAATTCCGCCATTTGCAGTAACATGAATGAACTTAGAGCAAACTATGTTAAGTAAAGTAAGCCAGGCACAGAAAGATACAACAATCACAACAATTCCTTGAACTCCAAAAAAGAAAGAACAGAACTGAGGCCACCAGAGGTGAGAAGGGGGGAAGGGGAAAGGGGTGAGGGAGAAATTGGTAAAGGGCCACAAAAAAAGTTTACATTGTGTAATGATAAAATAAAAAAATTTAAAAAGAAACAGGAAAGGATAACCTATCACGAGAAAAATTTTTAGCCAGTAACTGCTCTCTTCCAGCCAGGCAACATGGAAAACGCTGGCCCCATGCCTACCCAGGCCGGCAAAGGTTGAGTGAGGCGCCTGGACTTCCAGCCTTGAGAAGCTGGGATGGGGCACCCCAACACCCCCCCAGGAAGCAGAGAGGCCAACTAGGGAGCTGGGACTTTCATCTTCACTGGCTGGTAATGAGCCCCAGCCACTTTGATGACAGTAGGCACCATGTGGGAACCTACTTCCATCTCCATCTGTTGGTTTTTTATGGATGCAATGTCCATTCAAATTTGAGAATATTAATTATGCCTATTACAAAGTTTTCTTTGTTCCTCTATTATCCCCATCTTCTTAATGTTAATTTTTTTGTTTGTTGAGTTTGGCACCTCTCATGGTACTAGTTTCCCTTAAATTCATAGTGATTCTTGATTGTTTGCTCTTTATTGCATTTGAGAATTTTCTTCATCCAGATGATAGTTTTCTAGTGACTCTAACCTGTCTCTGGTGATTGCAGAAGCAGAACAATAAACAAAATTTGGCTTACTATTTGAGTCTAGGGAATCCATTCCACAGATCATGAGGTGATGTGAAAAAGACCAGTGCAGTGTTGGTACTGACAGTTGGAACAGATGCCAGCCAATATGCCAGTCTTGCTGGGGGGCATACTTGCTGAAAGTCAGCTTTCTTCATTTCTCTCTTGGAAATCGTGAATTGCCTGGACCGCTCCCTCTTCGGGAAGCTACACTTTCGTGTCTATCTTTGGGCAAATGCTAGAGTGAATTTCTTCTTTTTTATTATTTCTTAATGGTGTGTATGTGTGTAAGGGTTCATGTGCTTGTTTCTTTGGGTCCTCCTCTCCTGTTCTTGTAGAATCAGAAACTATTTCAGCAATTGCTTCTACTTAGAGTCCTATTTCTAAACCTACAGGTGTAAGTGAAGATGACTGCCTGAATTTAAACTCTCAGCTTATGAAATCTGATCGACTGCGTTCTGCCCAAAATAATATATGACATCTCTATTTCATTTTATTCGAAAATTGTATATAACATGGAAGCTTGTACTGAAGATTTACCATTGTTCCCAATTCCAAAAAGGAACCCCTAGCAGCTCAAGATCTGATCGACTGCGTTCTGCCCAAAATAATATATGACATCTCTATTTCATTTTATTCGAAAACTGTATATAACATGGAAGCTTGTACTGAAGATTTACCATTGTTCCCAATTCCAAAAAGGAACCCCTAGCAGCTCAAGAGCGACTTCCCTGCCCCACAAATTCAAGGAGAAACAGAAGAGTGGAAGAGGCCCTTGCCAAAACATACATCAGGGAAGGAAGCACATTCAGTGTTCTAGAGAGCCACTTTTAAAAATAGTCTGATGTTGCCTTTAAAAATAGATGTCACTAATAAATTCTAAAATAAAAAAATAAAGAAATCTGTCAACCTTGAGTAATGCAGAAAGAAAGAACCACTAATAGATACCATTAAAAAAAATAAAAGAATTATAGTGTAAGAATCTGTATCAATAGTGGTGATAGTTACACAGCATTTTCAATGTATTTAATGGCAGTGAATTGTACACTTACAAATGGCTAATATGATGTATATTATGTTATGTATATTTTACCAAAATAAAAAAAGAAGGTTAAAAATTAAAAAATGAAATAGAAATAAGAATCATTCATCTTTAGCCCAGAAGATATGAGATCATAACAACACACCTATCCACCAATGGTAGGACAGAACAGGTAGTAAATCCACTGGTGAGAAAGTTCACTTGAAGGAAAGGAAGCTGGCCTAAAAGTCATGTCAAATCTCAGAGTATCAATTGCTGTTCAGATTATGCGTAGCTCTTTACATGTGTTGGGATGAAAAACTAACAATCAGGAAAAGTGTCTCCATAGTTTGGCAAGGTAGCCTAGAGGATAAGATAGATTCCACCTGTAAAACATTAGAAATCTACCCAATTAAGACAGCCCCTCACCGTGAGGCCCAGTTTCTTGGTCCACATTCTCCACTGCATGGTTGAGGTTGAGTGGTGCTTCCAGCCCAAGTGTATGAACATTCAAGGCTTCTTTTAAGAAGGCCCATAATCCCTCTTTCTAGTGAGCCTGCCAAGGACTCACAGCACCACTGTATTAGTCCATTTCTGTTGCTTATAACAAAATACTCGAAAGTGGGTAATTTATAAAGAAAACGAAATTTATTGCTTACGGTTTCTGAGGTTGTGAAGTCCAAAGTCCATCTGGTGGTGGCGACAGTGACCCAGGGGCCTCACATTGCAAGGCGGTGAAAGGAGAGAGAGAGCAAGACAGACTTTCCTCTTTCTCTAAAGCCCTCAGAACCACACCCCTGACCACCATTTTTAATCAATTCACTATGGCATGGCCCTACAATCCAATCACCTCTTCAAGGCTCCACCTTTCAATTACTATAATAGGATTTTCCACCCTCTTAACAGTCACAGTGGGGGCTAAGTTTCTAATACATGAAACGTGGGGGACACAATTCAAGCTTCAATGAGTTTTGGGGGACAATTTAATCCACTACAACCACTAACTGCTACTATGTTACTGGTGTTCGTGGGGGTGATTTCCTGCAAGGTGCCTAGTGGCATCTGTGGTCTTATGCGGGCATCTTTGAGGGAAAGGGGAACAGGCCTAACCTCCAGTCATTTTCTTCATTGGACCCCTCCTGCATTCAGAGAGCCCCCTCGGGGGTCATGGTAGAGTGGAGTCCTTTGTGCCCTGTATACCAGTGTATATGCTCAAGGCACTTAACAAGAGCCTTGTATTCCTCTTCATTTATTTTCCAGTGAAGTTCAGCAGTACACGTACAATAGAAATTCTAGAACCTATTCTGGACATTACAGGTCTCCAGAGTTCAGAGGCAAACTAGATGCTAACAGCAACTGTGGCAGAAACTGGTGGTGGCTCTTCACCTGTGACTAGACTGCATTTCCCAGCCAGCCTTGCAGTTAGGTATGACCAGTCACTGAGTTCTAACCCAAACGGATGAAGAAACAAATAGTGCCACTTTGGGGCCCATAAAACCTCTCACATTTGACCCTCCATTCTCTCTCTCTTTTTTTTTTTTTCTCTCATATTCTAGCTGAGTGAAGAAGAGTTCAAGACCCTGAACACCATTCAGGGAAAACACGTACATTGGTATGTGACTGAGTAAGAAATAAACTTTTATTGTAGTAAGCCAATGAGATTTTGAATTTGTTTATTACAGCAGCAAGCATTACCAGGTCTAACTAGTACAGTGACAGTTATTGTTCTACTTTCAACAAGCATGCTGGTAAAAGAAGCAGTGATGCATATAGCAATTAAAAAAGGAGATAATAAAGTCAAAAAATCATATATTTTTTCATTAAAAAAACTATCCCATGCTTAATGATACAAAAAGCTTCCAGTAAGCTGACCACACCACAAACAATTGTTAAGAGCATCCTATTTCAGTGATGGTAATCATTGTAAAACCAGTTATATTTTTTTCTGAAGAAAAAACAGCACTCTGTGATAAAATTACATGCTTAATGATATAACAAATCTTTTATAAATCAAATATGTGAAAGGAAAGCTGAATAACTTATCATAATGATACACTATCATAAACCATATAGAAATTATCAATAACATTCTGTATCATTCTAGATTGCAAAAAAAAAAAAGTATCTAAATTATATCAACTGGTAAACATTATTCAGCTGCCAGAATTTCAATGTAACGACCTCATTGGGGAGATTCTTCCCTTTTGTCCCATGATGGCAATGAGGAAAAGCTGGGTGGCCACCTGGCAGGGATGCTCTGGTTGCATATGCCTGCCCTGGGTAGGTGTGAGCTAGAGCACTTCTGAGACTTCTTCTTTTTTATTTTAATTTATCAATATACAATGTAGTTGATTTTCATGTCCCTTCACCAATTCCTCCTTTGTATCCTAGGAAAGGAGCCTAATGATTTTACACAATCTCCAAATTTTTTATGTTTTACGAATGCCATTTTGGGGAGGTCTTAGAGTGACTTTGTGACTTATTTTGTAGAAATTTCCAATTCTAAATTCTCAATAAGTAAAGGGGGAAAAAAGCCATATTTGCATTTGATGAGGTCTTCCGAGCAGTTTTCTTGATGCTATTTTGGAATACAAAATTATACTGACTTTGCACTATCTGAGTTCTTACTAACTCGGGGATAAAGGGCGGGTTGGGAAGAGTGCAGATTCTTTCATCCTAAAGAGCTATTGGCATTTCAAAAGGAGGAAAGTCGTTCTGCAATGTCCCTGTATATCTGGGAGGGGAAAATGAATTTGAAATAAAGTAAATGGCTAAGAACTAGTGTTCATTGAAGATTAATCAGAAGTTAACCTACATTACATCTGAAATTATAGTGCTAATTGATGGAAAGCTAGGATTCAATTTAGAAACAGATGGTTCACATGCAGATTTTCACAACTCACGTAATATAAGACTTGCTACCCTGCCCTATTTGTTTACTCCTGCAGTAGCCAGGAATAGATGCCGTCAAAGACACCCACGTGAAAGAAGGAAACTTCCTCTTTAGTTTTATTGGTTTAATTTCAGTGGGGGCCTATGCCTGGGATGAGGGTAGGGTGCGGGAAGGGTCTGTGCAGTGAGTAGATACGTACATATCACCAAACATAAATCGCCTATAAGCTTTCTGCTTAACTGCTGTTCACATGAAATCTCTGTTCCCAGCAAGGAGAAATTTGCAGGCTGGTTGCATTCATCACTGGGAAAAGCCCTGGATTTTCTGCTGCTGTTGTGTTTGGTGGCTTGTTTTAATTAGCCACCAGGAAATTGATCATTTTTATCCTACCGAGCATGGATTCCGACTTAGGTTCTTCTTCCTCTTGCCGCCACCACTTTCAGAATTAATTTCTACAACTCTTCAGCTGCATCAGCATTTTGACCCTGAGTTGACATGAATCCAAAACAGCTGGGTGAGTTGGTCAATACAAACAAGAAAATTCATGAAAGTCAAGAAAATCACTGTTGCAGTCGAAAAGTCAGTCTAAATGCAATAAGACCCTAAAGTTTACACTTTTAAAGAGAAACAAAGGCTGCAAAGAGATTTTACTCTAAGGCAAAATTTAAGACAAATATTTTTAAAACATCACTATCTCAACAACCTAAAGAGCCTGTGGCACAATTTCCATGTGTGTCCTTTTAACAGTGAATGAATTTCACGTTCTGTAAACACCTGCCTGTATTTCTGCTGTCTGCCCCAATACACACGCACAACACAAGACAAAGCCGGTAGTTTGAGATGCAGAGATTACACTCTTTCCCTAACAGATACATTCATTGTTTAATGGAATCTATTATTTTGGAAGCAAATCCTTTAGTTCTTAAGATTGACTTGCACTTCAGAAAACACTGGTAAACATGTGGTCTAGAACTGAAAATAAGAAAAGGGAGGGGGAGAATGAGAAGAAAAATTTTAAAGAAAGAGGTCTTACAGGATGATGAAAAGTGTATTCTACAGTGATACCAGCCATAAAGCACAGCCAAATACCACCTAGCTGTTGCGAGGTCTCCCTGACGCTGAAACCCATGAGTGAATTTGGCAGAAGTCAGCCACGTCTCAGGTGCCACTGGCATATTAGAGGGGGGGACAACAGGGGGGGGGAGTAAGGGACATGGAATCTGGTCGTGGCACTGTAGGGGCCAAAGGAAAACTTCCTCTTCACCCCTGATGGTACACTAATACAAATCACTGATAAATCTAGATCAATACATAGCAAAGGCATAACAACTTTTATTATTTAACATGCTAGGAAAGGGGGAAAGCACAGGAGACTCACAAGAGAGCAATGTCCCCATTTTCCACTGGGAGCAGAGCTTGGACACCCACCTCCACAGGGAAGGGGGAGACGGCGGTGCAGGAGTAAATGATCCCTCGGGGACTGCAATGGGCCTGGAGAACACACAATGGCCAGGGACAGAGTCTGTTTGGTCCACAGAGCAAACTGTGACTGGTAAATGATTTTTCTTTAAAATATTGAATGGGACCAAAATTCTAGACAATGGTCTGTGACAAAAGTTAGTCCAGATGTGTTGGCAGACTCTAGTCATTCTTCCTGTGATATGAGTCGAGTTAATGAAAACTCAGGGGAAAGACCAGAGGTCATTGTCCTTCTTTGGTGGGTCCGGACCTTAGGCAGGTAAGAGAACAGCTTCATTCTGTGATTTGGAGAGTGAGGGAGAATCCAGAGACAGGAGGTGTGAGGAAGGTCAGAGAGACCTTGAGGCTGTTTCTTTATTCCAGCATTTCAAAGCACCATATTTTGGGATAGCAGCTTTCTGCAGCCCAACAGCACCAACCAGCTACATGTGGCATTGACCCAGCCCCTTGCCCTCTCTAGGCCCCAGCTTCTTCATCTGTAGAATAATGGGGTTTAATCAGATCAGAGTTGCCAAAAATGAATTTGTCAGAACTCTAGTTTCTTAGGATGGTGAGAATATAAGGTGAAAAAATTAAAAATACTGAATTAAATTCAATTAAAAGATTCTACAGTCAATAAATTAGGAAATCCCTGTGTTAAAGTCAGACGGGTGTCTTCACTGCAGAACCCCCTAGGCCTCTGAGCACCCTTCTTCATATTGCACTGATGTTCTCTTTCTGGTACATACTAAGGTCCTATTTGTTTATTTATCATGCACCACCCACCACCTTCTCTGGTTAGCTGCATGAGACCAGGGTCGTGTTTGCCTTGAAAGGCAGTGGAGTGTTTCCCAGGGCCAGCTTCCTGGTGTGTGACCTCTGCAGTCAGCCAGGTCCCCACACTCAGAAGGGCCTGCCCTTGGTTTAATGCTCTGCTATTGACATCTTGAAATTCTTAATAATTTTTAAACAAGAGACCCCAGATTTTCCTTTGTCACCGGGCCTCGCAAATTATGTAGCTCGTCCTGCTGTTAACTAAGAGCAAGGACTCTAAAGACAGATTGCCAGCTTCAAAGCCCGGTTCAGCCAGTTACTACCTTTTGGCTTTCGGAAAGTTACTTTTATCTCTGTGATCCTCGGTTTCCTCATCTGTTACGTGGGGATGATAATGATAGTTCATGCTCATAGGGTTGTTGCAAAGTTTAAATGAGTTAGTATAAGCAGAGACCTTTGAATACAATCTGGTACATTAAAAGTGTCATATATACCTTAAATATTACAGCCCATCACCCAATGCTGGAAATTTTCTGGCATTGCGTAGCACTGCATAAATATTTACTAAATTAATAAGTATGTATGCCACAATATTCATGAAAATATTTTTAAAAGAAAATATAATATGTATTTGGCTATTGTGTCATTTGACTTCAGGAACTGCACTTGCAAGATTTACAAAGTATACAATGAAGGTATCTTTTCCCACCGCCTTCTGCTAGCCATCCCACACCTCTCCTTGGAGAAGTTGAGGTGCAGAAAATGATACCCCAAAGTATGACACTTTGACATGCTGACTACTTTGAACTGACAGAGATTGGAAAGGCCTCAGGAGCAAGGTTTCTCTGACTTTCTCCCGCCCTCCTGTCTCTCACTGTCTTTCCCATGAAGTGAGCCATAGAAACCGGAATTTCTCTTCCCCAATGTGGGTCAAAGAAACCAGAACCCCTCTTCCCCAAAGCAAGCTATAAAACATAGAAAGGTCACTTCTCCCTTCTTTCTTAAAGATCCTTATTCCAGAGGGGTCCTGCCCCGTGTCTGGGAGGAAGGAACGCTACACAGAGAGGCCAACAAGAATCTGAACAGACAGGACTTGCCGGGTTTCCCTCCCTCGATCTAGCACCATTAGATCGTACCCTTTTGTCCCATCACAGTCCTACATGCTGTGCATTCTTCATAGAACCTAAGGATAAAAACAGGCAGTTTTCCCTGGATTTTTGAGTCTTCACTTCTGAAGACTCCCATGTCACATAAAACTTCGATTAAATTAATGTGTTATGTTTTTCCCTTGTTAACCTGTCTTTTGTTATAAGAGCAAGCATTGGCCGTGAC
>NW_007735302.1:31065-32618 GCF_000696425.1 Galeopterus variegatus | reverse complement strand
CAAACACACACACCCCTTGATTTTTTTACTTAGAATATCTTGGAGACAGTTCTGAGATCCTCGATAATCTATTTGTGAATACATTGTACCGCATTACATAGAGGCACTACAGTTTATAATGAGCCACCCACCAATCTTTTGATACAGACCATGTTGCCATATAGATGTGTCATTTGTGTGAACACAGCTGTAGCATAAATTCCTAGAAGTAGAACTGCAGAATTGAAGACACGCATGTTTCTAATTTGTATGTATTTTTGCCAAGTCGCCTGCCATCACTGTGTGATGGAACTGTTTACCACACCCCTACCAATGAGGTGCATCCTCAAACTTTTGAACAAATATTTGAAATAAATATCAACTTACTTTTACTTTGGATTTATCTTATAAATAAAATTGAGTATCTTTTACTATGTCCAAGGGAGTCATTTGTATCTCTTTGTGTGTGTGTGTGAATTTCCTGTTCATCTCCTCAGCCCAGTTTTGTATTGAGTTGATCTATTAAAAAATAAATTGTGATTTTTATTATTAAATTGTAAGAATTCTTCATATACATGGGAAATGAGCCTTTGTGATATGAACTGAAAATAGCTTACCAGTTTATTGGAGGGTTTTTTTTTTTTAACCTTTGTCATGGTTTATTACCTGCACAGATTTTCATTTTCATGACATCAGAAGTGTCCACACTCAAAACCATTTTGCTACACTGCTTACTTAAGCTTGCCATGTTGGATGTACTAATAAATGTCATGAAACTCCACCTTACCCTCCTAAATAGAATATCGCTTATCCCCAGTTTAGAGAAAAGGAAAACAAGGTCCAGAGTGGGTAAGTAACTAGTCACAGTAAGTGAGAGAGCTAATATTTAAACCTCGGCCCTTCTGATTACAGCCCATGCTTTCAGCCTCTTTGATGTGGTGCCTTCTCAGACACCTGCGAGGTCCACGCGAGCTGAGCTTGCTGTACTTGTCTATCCCATAGTGCCTAATGCNCACCTGCGAGGTCCACGCGAGCTGAGCTTGCTGTACTTGTCTATCCCATAGTGCCTAATGCCGGGCCAGGGACGTAGATTTCCTCTGACTGATAGACTGTTTTCCTTTACTTCTTCTTCTCTTGCTCTCTCTTTTTTTTAAAAAATGCAGCTCATATGGATAGCTCGTGCTAACTTCCTTTCAGCCTCTTATATTGATTTTTAGGAAATCCACAAAGTCCCCAGATAAGAGAGAATACTCAGAAAGACAAACATCAGACACAAAATAGCTAAAGGACATTTGCTTTTAGAATAGTCTAGAGTGACTTCATTTTGCCAGATAAATGTTTTCACTTTAATGGGAGGCAAAGACTCTAGCTACGTACAGTCACTCAGGCTCTTCAAATAATCACACGTTCACCTCTAGAAAACCAGAGGCCAAGCAGGGAGATGGCGTCACTTCCCAGCCACAAGGAGGTATAATCTGGGGATTACATTCCATGGGAGTTAGTGACCCCTCAGCCATAAGACATCCCATCCCTGGCAGCCCATTTCTGGGATAGCAAGAATGTGATTTCCCGTC
>NW_007735302.1:29938-30907 GCF_000696425.1 Galeopterus variegatus | reverse complement strand
TCTCTGGTACAGGTGTGTACCCTCTTACCTTTCCTGCTCCGTGCTTCTAGATAGTTCAAGCCCAATCCATCTTCTCCCTTCTCCGTGCTGCTATGGAGATGCCGTGCCACACAGGTGTCCCACCTGGCTGGGCTTAGGAAGCACTTGGAAAGCTTCTCAATGTTACAGAACAAACTTGGTATGGAAAACTTTGGACACTCGGAGAGATGGAGAGTCAGAAAGTTTATTGTGCTAGCGGGACCCAGGTGAACTCACGTTCTGAAATCCTGGGACCCTGAATGCAGGGAGAATTGTGGTTTTATACTTTTCTGGAGCAGGGAGGCAGGCTTTTCATTGTCCCTGCCTGTCTCCAGGCGAGGTCGCACAAACTGGGGGCTTAATCAAGCAGCTGTACAGAAGCAGGAAGTGCGGTTAGGGGAACTTTGTAAATTTAGCAGGCAGCTTCTCCAAAACAGGCAGGCTGCAGGGTTACAGAAGCTGAAGATGCAAACAACTGATTGACCACTAAACCAACTCTCAGGGGCNAAATGGAAGCACAAAAATCAGATCAGTTAGGGTTGTACTTAACTTTGACCTGAACCGCCAGCCTATTTGCTTAGGCAGCAGGCAGGAGAAAAGCAAGACGGGAGCTCCTGGTGCATCTCCGCTTGACATTTCATTAAAAAGCAAAACAAAACAAAACGCATGTTAATGCACTCCCTATAAAAAAGTGGACCTGACAGTTTCTGAAAGCTAGTCTCTGGTACAGGTGTGTACCCTCTTACCTTTCCTGCTCCGTGCTTCTAGATAGTTCAAGCCCAATCCATCTTCTCCCTTCTCCGTGCTGCTATGGAGATGCCATGCCACACAGGTGTCCCACCTGGCTGGGCTTAGGAAGCACTTGGAAAGCTTCTCAATGTTACAGAACGAACTTGGTATGGAAAACTTTGGACACTCGGAGAGATGGAGAGTCAGAAAGTTTATTGTGCT
>NW_007735302.1:20550-29260 GCF_000696425.1 Galeopterus variegatus | reverse complement strand
CCAGCTGCAAGGTTACATAAACAAAGGGCCTTAGTTAAAATCACTTTCTTAGACCCCAACATCAATACTAATCTCCAGACCACAGTGGAAAGCCACTGAATCAGAATGTCAGGGAAAGGGAAGGTGATGGGGGTCACAAACTCGTTTTTTGTTTGTGTGTTTGTTTGTTTGGTTGGTTGGTTGATTGCTTGGTTGGTTGGTTCGGTTTGGTTTGGCTTGATTTTGCTTTTTAATTATTTTAACACAACCAATCAAAATGGGCCAGAGTTTGAGAACCACTGCTGAAAAAGAAATGTCTATCTCAGGATAAACAATTTCTATCTTTAATGTTTTTTTCTGTATTAAGATTTTGATATTGGGTGGTTGGTACAAGATAGCCAAAGTCCATAAGGTGCCAAGAGCGAGGTGTATGCAGCCCAGATTTGGACTTTGTTTCTATACAACCTTCCAAACCTCTTGAGTCCTCTGTTTCTCCATCTGTACCATTGGGGTAGTAACTGTCCTCACCACATAAGATCATCATGTGATTTACCTAAGACAGTGAATGGAGAAAGTCTAGTACGTAGTAAGTATTCAATAAATGTCAGTTCTTACTGGTGACTTCAAATTAATTAATAAGCTGCTTAAATTATTAATTTAAAAGTATTTTTTAAGAATTAAGCAGATGTTGTCTTTATTGCTGTCTTTCCATGGTGAATTGCTTTCACTCACAACATTTCTGATACCAAACGTGTGGGGTTTTTTTTTTTTTTTCTCACACCTTCCAAACCTCTTGAGTCCTCTGTTTCTCCATCTGTACCATTGGGGTAGTAACTGTCCTCACCACATAAGATCATCATGTGATTTACCTAAGACAGTGAATGGAGAAAGTCTAGTATGTAGTAAGTATTCAATAAATGTCAGTTCTTACTGGTGACTTCAAATTAATTAATAAGCTGCTTAAATCATTAATTTAAAAGTATTTTTAAAGAATTGAGCAGACGTTGTCTTTATTGCTGTCTTTCCATGGTGAATTGCTTTCACTCAACATTTCTGATATCAAACGTGTGGGTTTTTTTTTTTTTCTCACGCCAACCAATCCTCTAAGTCTCTGGACACCAACTGGGTGTCTTTCAATCCAATTCAGTTTTGACACTAAGTAGCTGGAGTTAGTGCAGACCCCACAGGTTAAGGGCTCAGTCCCACAAAACTGCCCCCACTTCAGATGCCAGTTGCAAGTCCCAGGTGGCCACTTGTACTTCTGGACAACTGAATAGGAATCGGAGGTTCCTACTATCTTCTCCTCAGGTTTGATCGTTGCTAGAACAGCTCACAAAACTCAGGGAAACATTTACTTACATTGACTGGTTTATTATAATGGATATTGTAAAGGATACAAATGAACAACCAAATGAAGAGGTACATAGGACAAGGTCTGGCAGGGTCCCGAGCACATGAGCTTCTGTCTCCATAGAGTTAGGGTGTATCACCCTTCCTGCATGTAGATGTGCAAACTAACCCGAAACCTCCCTGAACTCTGTTGTGTAGGGTTTCTATGGAGGTTTCATGAGTTAGGCGTGATCAACTGAATGTTTGGCCATTGGTGATTGAACTCAATCTCCAACCCTTCTCCCCTCCCTGGAGGTGGGGGATGGGGCTGAGAGTTCCAACCTTCTAATCACATGGTTCTAATCAACTGGGTCCCATCCTGAAGCTCTCTAGGGGCCCATTAATAGTCATCTCATTAGCATAAGCTCAGGTATAGCTGAAAGAGGCCTGTTATGAATCACAAAAGACATTCCTATCTCCCCTATCACTCAGGAAATTACAAGAGCTTTAGGAACACTGTGCCAGGAACTGGAGACAAAGAGCAAATATTTATTTCTTATGATATCACAAATGGTTATTCAGACTCTTCCTTGGGAGCTTATATGTGCTGCACTTGCTGAGCCCACCACAAGGGAGAGAAGGCAGTGCCTGGCCAGTGGTGCAGGGCTCCCTGAAGCCAAGCATTTGCCTGGGTCAACAAGAGACTGCTGAAGTTGAGCCCCCTGGCTTCAAGAGCTCCAGGTGCACAGAGGCAGAGCTGCCATTCAGCACACTCTCCTGTAGTGAGAAGTTAAGGATTTTTATTCTGTTTGAATGCTTCTGGGCATCCTACGTCTCCCTCTTCAGTCCTTTGGATGTTTACTAATCAGAGCCCAAAAAGGAACAGGGGAAGCAATCTGCTATTATGATTATAACCGTTTATGCTTCTTAATATTATCATCATCATCCGGATCATTTCTGCTGTTATTCTTACTTAATGTCTGAAGGGCCCACAGGGCTCTCAAGATTTACACAGTGGAGATGCCAGTTAAAGCTGTGGCAGGAAGGATTTTTATTCTGTTTGAATGCTTCTGGGCATCCTACGTCTCCCTCTTCAGTCCTTTGGGTGTTTACTAATCAGAGCCCAAAAAGGAACAGGGGAAGCAATCTGCTATTACGATTATAACCGTTTATGCTTCTTAATATTATCATCATCATCCGGATCATTTCTGCTGTTATTCTTACTTAATGTCTGAAAGGCCCACAGGGCTCTCAAGATTTACACAGTGGAGATGCCAGTTAAAGCTGTGGCAGAGCCTGAGGTCAGGCTCCTGGGCTGGCGAAGGCAGTGACGACAGTCATTCTCTTTCACTCACTGCACCCTGGGCTTCCACTCACAGCTCTTTGGTCCTTATGCCTGCTTTTGTCTGAGACAATCTGTAAAGTCCATTTCCCAGGGTCTTGAGGGACTTGCAGACTTACTCTCCTGCCACTAGGTGGCAGGCAACACGATGTGCGTTTTCCAAGTAAGATATTAACAGCAGTCATAAACCATCCCCCTCTGTCTCCAAGCATTTATCCCCTATAATAAAATCAGTAAATCTCAAGCTCATTTCTGATTTCAAGCCCAACTTGCTCCATCTGTGAGCACCCCAGGTCTGCCTGGTGTCATGTCTGCCCTTCGGGGATTCATAATCACAACCCTGATAACAGCAAACCCATGTGTCTACAGCGTTTTATAGTTTACAAAGCACTGTGGGGCTGGTAAAGCTCTTTTCCATGCAGGATCTTATTTGACAAGTGAATGTACATACACACCAAGCCCAGCCATAATGCAACTTCATTATATTGATGAACAATGCATACACAATGTCCTGCTGATACATTTGCATCCACTTTATATGGAAACAGTCGCTACCCAAGGTCTTGGAACCAGTGGCAGTATTTTAAGGTACTCAACTAGTGATAGGCATCACTTCAGCTCAGACTCTCTGGGACCTGAAGCGACCCCACTGTGGGGAGGTCGGCAGCTGAAAGGCCACCACACACGCAGCATTTTTGTGTTTGGCTCAGTAAAGCCACACTATGGGGGTCTGGTCTGTTCCCTCCTCACAAAAAGGAACCAGCTACTTTTGTCATTTGCATACAGCCAGTGTGAGTTAAGCCGCCCTTGTACTTCAGGAATAAATTAGCTCCTGTAAGAAGAGAAGGAATCCTGTGTACATGGGAGCTTGTGTGTGGTGGTGATTGGGGGAGGGAGGGTATTGAGGGTGGGTAAGTGAACTGAAAATCCACTTGTCTGAGATGATTTTCATCTGTCTCACAGTTTTATAAGTCGATCTGAAAGGGTCTGATTGCTTTTATTAACAATTGAAGGGTTTTCTCCCAGTCTGCAGTTCAGTCTGACTCTGCATAGGCAGGTAATGACAAACTGCAGAACTCATTGTTTTCTGGTCTGAACTACAAATGACACACATTTGTATTTCATGAAATCAGCACAAAAGCCAAAAACGTACTGGCTCGGGGATCGAGTTTGTCCATCAGTGTAATACTCCTATTAATGTAGCTACTCAGCTGTGGGGGAAAAAATCATTGTGTTCCCATAATTAAATAGAGCAGGTGAGTGTTATGACTTTCCCATTAGAAACTCTGCTATTTACATACTGCATATATTTCATTATAGAGCTGGAGGGAAATGAATTTTGCATAAATTTTAAAAAATCCTCATTGCAGGTGGAAGGGATAGAAAGCCACGGCTGTTTCCCTAGACTGATCCTTAGTCAAGTCCCTTCCTCTCCAACCAGCCACTGAAATGACCTTATTCCATCTTTCTGGGTCACTTACTGTCCTGGGCCTCCCAGCGCTGGCCTCAGGTACCTTTGGCAATGTGACTTGCTACTTCGGAATGCAAGTTGCATAGCAGGTGCAAATTCAGTGATGGAATTTGCAGAATGGACAGTGCAACATCTCTCCAGTTTCATTTCATCTGTGCCCCGAGCAGACTTTATGAAGCAATAAAGACTGAATGTCTAAGGACTTAAAAGAAATGTGCTGTGTTATCATCATCAATTTATGAAACTCCCACAAGGAAGCAGACATGATACAAAACATACAAATTGTACGGTTACTGCCTCCGGAAGTTTAAATGGCAAAGAACAAAATGTTGAAATTGGATATTACTTTCTTCCTCACCTCCTTTCTCTTTCTCTCCCTACTTTTTTCTTTTCCTTTTCTTTTTTGCCTGTGAGTTGAAGGGTTCCCTCTGGCAATTAGAGCTTGGAGGAGGCTCTCAATGTAATAGCTTGGAAGATACTGGAATGTGAGCCAGCTCTAAACACTGCATGGGGGGTACGGCAGCAGGAGCAAAGTGTCAAGGGGTGTGTGTGTGTGTGTGTGTGTCCATGTGTGTTGAAGAAGGGGGTGCAAGTTAAATGGAGATAAGAAAGAAGGAAAAGGGACAGAGATATTCACCAGGCTGTGTTCGCTGTGTTGGCGTGATACAGCTGTCCTTCCTACCTCCGTGTCACCGCCCCATCCCTTGGGATCTAGTAGCCACAAAGACCCTTTCAGGATCTACTTCCCTGCTTCTGAGCAGGACTGTAAGCCTCATACTCCCTGTACAAACACTCCTTCTGGAAGTTATGGAAACAGGGATGTCTAGTGCATGGCTTCTGCCTTCGAGAATGTCGTAGTCTTATTCAGAAGACATTCTGTAATACCAGTACAGAGGAACATGTTCTAAGAGGACAGGATGAAGTGCTATAGGAACAAATAAATGTGACCTGGCTATCTGGGACAGCTTCAGAGGAGAGGGGCATCTTATAAGAGGCTGGAGGAGATAAAGGAATTCGCAGAATTCTG
Organism: Galeopterus variegatus; assembly: GCF_000696425.1. Classification (NCBI taxonomy): domain Eukaryota; kingdom Metazoa; phylum Chordata; class Mammalia; order Dermoptera; family Cynocephalidae; genus Galeopterus; species Galeopterus variegatus. The sequence goes on along the minus strand of NW_007735302.1, from coordinate 24,112 downwards.
GGCAGAGGGAAGGTCACGCACATACTGCAAAAGCAGAAAACTGCACAGCCTGTTTCTGGTGGTGATGAATTCTGATGGTGAGTATTAGAAATCGGAGCTGTGAAGTCGGCTGGGATTTCAGTGTCAACTGCTTTCTATGCTACAATTAGCCAACTCTTTTTGGTTGCAAGTAACGATAACCTGACTGGAGCTTGAGTTTGGGGGAGGGGCTGGTTTTGTTTTTGTTTTTAAGAGAAATTGCAGAAGTACAAAGATACCTCTGGGAACTCAAGAAAAAGATTGTAGTTAGGCTTCAGAAACAACTGGAAGCAGGGACTTGTATGTCATCAGTAATCCAGTAATCTATGCATCATAAATTTCTGCTTCCCTCTTTGCATATTTTCTCTCTCCCTCTCAGTCTCTGCACGGTGTGCATGTGTGTTTTTTAAAGGCCTTCTCATCTGCTTTTTCTTGTCTATAGATTGAGAAACACGGCTGCCAAGAACACCCTGGCTTTCAATCTCATGATCTAGGAACCCAAAGAAAGTCTGACTTCTTACTAATTTCAGTGCCAAAATTCCCAGGGAAGTATTCGGATTGACCCAGATTGCATCAGATGGCCACTGCGGAACAATCTGCTGTGGCCATGGGGCATGACAATGTTCCAACCAGCTTGACTCAGATGCTAATTCCTCAACCAATATATTGTAGCCAGTATATTGTATTGCCCTGGGGGGCAGGGTTGTTTTAACGTGGCTACTCTACTGCAGCCTGTGGGTACAGAAAAAGTCAAATCCTCAACGAAAAAACAAAAAGTGGTGCTGGGCAGACCTTTCATAGGCGCTCACTCTGCCATGGGCTCCATTCAAAGCAGGAGAGAAACAGTGGCAGCTCCAAGGAGGCAAGGACATGGTCTCACCCAGTCTGCTCCCAAGAGAGAGACAACAATTCTGCTTGCAACTCATTATAGCATCTAACGACTTTATTGTGAAGAAGTACATCTTTACACCTGACCTGCTGTAGTCTACGCTCCCTTTAGAGAACAAGAAATATTCGCCTCATGACCACAGACTCAAAGACGGCTACCGTTTCTAAAATTCGTCCCCTATAATCAAGCACTGGGCTGCCACACAGCAAGCATTCTGTTAAGTTCTAGGGTCTTAACCACAAATAAGATCGAGTCTACGCTGACAAGCAGTTTGAAGTCTGGTATGTAGGAAAATGACCGAGGAGAATTAAAGCCCCACCAATTAGCATCGGGGCACTTGATTGCCTTCCTCTGCCCCTTCTGAAGACCCAGCTCTGTGAGAAGGGGTCTGGGAGGCTGCAAAGACCGGCCTCCCACTCCCTTCCCCGTCCCCAACCTCCTTGAACCTAATGCGGTCAGCCCTGGAACTGAGAGCCCCTCTCCCACTCGCTGTCCAGTTCTGTCATTAGAAGCTCTCTTTAGCTCAAAGACTGCTGAGCCCTGAAGAGCAGGAAGCAGAGGGCTGCAGAGGGAGAAGAGTCCACCAGCCTCCATAGATTTACTTGCTAGCGCTTCCTTGGCCCGGAGCAGGATGGTACCCTGAGTCTACACCACCCTCCCTGGTGACCAACACTCAGCACTTCCTGGAAGGGCGGGCAGCCTGAACACCAGGATACCTTGGGTCCCAGCCACCCAGGAAAGGAAAGAAGCAAATGAATACCCCTGGGAATTAGAGAACCAGGCTTAGAATATCCACCATAAACCAGCTGAGCTATACAAAAGGTACAATTGTTAAAAACCGGGGTCAGGAAAAAAAAGTCTTGGGCATCTGGGAGGGGCTAGGGTGCATGTGGGTGGCACACGCATGAACATCTGGTGCCCTTGCTGTGACTGGTGACTCTGCCACCACTTGGGGTGACAGGTCCCAGCACCTCAACCCCACTGTAACCTAAACTCCCAGCCAAGATGAAAGCACATTTTTTTATTCTTTGGAGGGGTGGAGAACGGAGGACAGGGGTCGGCATTATTTTCTCACGTTAATTGGGGCCTGAAAGCTTCGTTTTAGCGGAGGCGGGAGCCTCAGCACCAGGGCTTGGGGCGGGCTTGGCGGAGGCCTCCAGCCCTGGGCCTCGCTCACAGTGAGCTCAGCGCGCCCTCTTGTGGCCTCTACGTTCGCCGCAGGTCTCAGGAAGCAGCTGGCCACCACATACAAATGGACTCTGCGCAGTTAAGCTGTCAGGTCTAATGTATTTATTTGACTCTCTGCTGTTAAAATGATTTCTCTACAGTACTGCGATTATTTACGACTGTTGTCAGTACAAGGCGATGAGAAGGCAGTGGCAGAACAAAACAACAGCTGAAGGAAAGGTTCTGTCTGGGAGGCCTAGGTGGCTTGGTCACAGCCTTTCCTGCGTCTGAGCTGCTGTTTGTTTACTTAATCTGCAGGGGGGACTTCAAAGCTCACTCACCCGTAATACAGAACCCACTGCCCTCAGCCCCCAGCCCTCAGCCAGCCCCAGTGAGACCCCCACAGAGCAGTGCTGGCCCAGGGAGGACACCCCCAGCTCTCCTGAGCACTAAACATTCTGAGAGTCACACCGAATGTGCCTTCAGCTTTTCTTGGGTCCAGACAGCGTGTTCTTTATTCAGATGAGAATGAGTTCATAGACAGCTGGACCTGGGACCCAGATGTCTTGTGGTTGATCGTTTTGGGTCGTGTTTCCCAAAATGTGGTCCCTGGATAGCAGCATCTACATCATCTGAGAATTTGTCAGAAATGCAAACTCTCAGGTCCCACCCCAGACATAAAGCATGGAAACCCTGGGGGTGGGGCCCAGCCATCTGTGTTGAACCAAGCCCTCCAGGGGTTCTTGTGCACGTTCGAGTTAGAGCTAAGCACCAGGTTGCACATGAAGTGTGTTTCCAGAGGGAAAAGGCCGAAGCTCCTGCACCCCAGTCTCTTGTCCTCTTTTTTCTTTTAAAGCCCCCTAGAGGCCAACTGGGCTCCAACTTCCTCCAGAGCTGTTTTGGAAAAAGGTCTGCTCTGACCTGCAGTATCCCTGGAACAAGTGTGATCTGAGGGAGGCAGGATGGGGCAATGGTTAACAATACGGGTCCTGCAGTCAGTCTGTGTGCAGATTCAGATAACTGTTTGCCAGCCACGTGACCTTGGGGAAATGACTTCACTTCTATAAAATGAACGTGATAATGTTAGCCTTATAGGGTTATTGTAAGGTTTAGGTGAGTACATACGGTGAAGTTCTTAGAGAAGTGGCTGACATAATAGTGTGAACAGATGCCAACTGTTATTGTATTTTGTAACCTTGACTTTCATGTCCATCTGTCCAAGTCTTGTCATCACTCAGAGCTGTGGGTCATGGGTGGATCACTTGTTGTCAGAAGACCTGTGTTTATATATGGCATCCACTGCTTGTAAGCTATAGCACTTGGAGCAAACCACTTAGCTTCTCTGTGCCTCAAATTTCTCATCTAAAAATCAATTCCTACCTCAAGTTTTCATATAAATTATTCTATTTACTTCTTTTTTTTTTTTTCCTTTTTGTCTTTTTCCGTGTCCAGCAACGGATCGCAACCCTCAGTGTCGCCCCCATACCG
>NW_007735302.1:0-19588 GCF_000696425.1 Galeopterus variegatus | reverse complement strand
CCCGCGCCTCACTCAGCCAGTGAGCGGGAACCGGTCTGTATGTGGGATCCGAACCCTCGGCGGGAGCGCCGCTGCACTCCCAAGTGGCGCACTAGCGCAGTGCGCCACCGGGCTGGCCCCTATTTACTTCTTGCACAAGACTTTGTGCTAGAAGAACAGGTCTGTCATGATACCCATTGTACAAATGAGCAACCAGAACGCAGAGAGTCCATATCATGTACCCAAGGTCACGCAGCGAGTAGGTGGTAGAATCAAGACAGGAATCCATTTCATCTGAGTCCGGGTCTAATGAATTTTTATGAATGAATGCACCTGAGAGCGCTATACAAATGATGGTTATTACTGTTGTTATTTTGGAAGAGCAGCCAGAAGAAAAGCATCCCAGTTTCTGAATACGAATTCAGGGAATTAAAATAACAAGCCATAAAGCGCTTCTAAAAACAGAGAGAAATCAATAATACCAAAAAGAAATAAACAAACAAACAAAAAATAGCACAACATTCTGCTGCCAAGATTGAGAGAAAATTGCAAAAATAAATGGAGAAGTGACACCAATTCCCCTTCTTGGGAGATGTGTCTGTGTTCATGAAAGGTACAGAATGGACAGTGGGAGCTGATGGCCTGTTTATCCCTGGGACTGGTACGGCCTCGTGTATTTAGCATTTATTACAGTGCTTGTCTCTTCAGCAGCACCCAGGTGCTGTGAGAAATGCAGGTCAGAGTGGTCATCCCTGGGGAAGCTGAGGAGCAGAACATGAGGGCCTCTCAGCACCACCTCACCAGCCCCTGAGTGAGGAAGAGACCTGGGGGGCTTCAGACCCACCCTGCTCGTTTGCCTGGGCTGCGCATGCCTGGTCGTGGAGATGGAGCCCGGGAGCAGACAAATGCTCCTACTGAGAAGGAGATCAACGGGAAGCTTCTCCTGGGCAGTAACTGAAAGCGACCTCCTGCAGCTGCTGTCCAGTGAATTGTCCTTCAGCGTTTCTATCTTGCATCCTTGTCCCCAAAAACCTTCTGGAAACTCCCATTCCCGCCTCACCCATTCTCAATCTCTCTGCTAGTCTCCAGCCCTGCCCTTCGTGTGTAATCTTATTTCCCCAGGCTCCCGCTGCCACCTTCACTTTAGGGGTGCTGGGACGTGATGCGGAGCACAGGAGGCCTGGAAGTGAAGACCTGGGCCCAGGCTTCAAGTCCGTTCCTATGAACCGTGTGATCTTGAGCAAGTCTCTTGACTTTTCCACATCTTGGTCTCATCTTCTGTGGAACGGTGCAGGCTCTTTCGAAGAGTGAAACTTGAGAAACACCTGTAAAGTTTTTCAATGTGCCCTTCTTTTTTCTTTATATTTCTCTTTTAAAAACTTTGCTGGGAGTCCAAAGAATCTATTTGTCCTTGAGGATGATGAGGATTTCTTTTTTTTCTTACAGAAGAAGTGCAAAGAAAGAGTTGAGTCAGCTATTGCTGTCAGAAACAAGAATTTGCATCCAGTCTGGTGCTCTTGTCTTGAAGTATGATTTTCTAAATTTCTTGATGTCCCTTTTTAGTCTAGCGAGAATTAACCCTAGAAGTCTCAGCTCATGAAATTCTTCCATAGTCTCAAGAAAGTAGCCCATTGGCCAATGACAGCTAAGCCGTGAGACTCACTGCTCTATGGAAAAAGAAGCTATTTGTAGAGGATCCAGGGAGTGATAAGGAAAAGAAGGCACAGAGAGGACAGAGACAGGAGAGGGAAGCTGGGTTTGGCTCAGAAGCTTCCTGTGCATCTGCTCTCACATTTTCCTCGCATGTGGGTGGAGAGCTCTGGTTCTGGGCTGCCCCCACAGGACACCCCCGGGTCACAGCACAGCCACATTGTGGCAGACTTAGCACTGCAGTGTGGTAAGGCACAAACATGCCCAGCAGCTCACCTTTGATGGGCCTCCCGAGTTAACAGTAACACAGATGGGACCCAGAAGTTCTCACAGCACCCCTCCAACCAGCCAGTGAAGGCAGCTGACTTCCAACAGGCCTGCAGTGGGGCTCACTAAAACAAGGTGAGGGGGACTCAGTGCAGGGGTTAAATGGGAAGGCAGAGGATGTGGCAGAGACAGAGACAGAGGGGTCTACCTGCAGGCCAGGGCTGGGGGTGCGAGGAGTCAGCGAGAGAGGGCTACTTGCCTTGATCAAACCTAGAGAGGGACACCAGCCACTCTGGCTTCATCACCAGAGGCCAGCAGAGCACCCAGCAACCAGAGGACAATGTAAATGCTTCTTCACAGCACCGTCCTAGAGCCAGTGAGTCCCCCACTCCCACCCGGCCACACACCAGGCACCATCTCAGAAGGAGCAGGAGAGTAGCAGAGACTGAGAAGGAGCTCCCAGATTGTGAGTATTACTTTCAGGGAATGTTGAAATTACAGAACAAACCGAGTTTCAAGCCATGGTAGATTAACATTAATCTCTTTGTCACCACTCAGGGGTCACGGGGATAAGACACAGACCACATTTGCTGAATGTGTGAGTCATAGATGAGAGATCACTGTTCATCAGGCAACTCTGCCGATCCCCTGCAGAGGCTGCATTTACCCTCCCCTTTCTGTTTTTGGGGGCTCTGTTGTACGTGGAGACTTTATAACCTGTCAGTCTAACTCCTGCGCATCCTCTGCGTCCTCATCACGGCTCGTCTCCTCCAGGAGCTGTTCCTGAGTCCTGCAGCCCTCACAGATGCTCCCATTCATTCATTTCTTCCTTCACCCGTGTATCCATTCATCAAGCCCAGATCACATGCTCCTAAGGGTCAGGCACTAGGGATACAAATGTGCAAAGGCACAAGGCACGTGCAGATCAGGAGAAAGGTTCTCCAGAGTCTTACAGCCGCTAGAGACCTAGATCATTAGCCCTTAGGTACGTACAGTTGCTGATGCTTTGTACAAAGCTGATCCGTGATGGACACTCGTTGAATGAATGAAGGACAACTTAGTCTTGGATTCCTGTCCATCCTCTTGCCCTGTGTCTGTTCTCCCAGCACACACAAGCAGCACACACCTCCACCAGGACAGGGGTGCCAGGCCTCTAAACTGCTTCCCAGTTCCAGGGGCCTTCGTAAGTGAGCACGGGCGAGCACTTCCCTCTGCTTCCCCGGGGTCACGCAGTGTGGTGATGTCATTGTACAGAAGCTACCGCAGCTTAAGATAACAGGTTCAGTGGCTTGGAACCTCTGTCTTTCAGCTGGGAATTTTTTGTTTGTTTGTTTTTGATACTTCTCAGCTAAGGGAAATGATAAAGAAAAAGACACATTTCACATGATTCATCCCTGGTATTTTTCAACAAGTCCACCAGTCTAGTACTAAGACCTGCTGATTCATTTGGGGGAGTGGGGAATAATCTCCTAGTTTTTCTTCTTCTTTATCCCCGTAGTAACCCAGTAGATCTAGGTCTTCACCCTCAGAAGCATCCCTCATGGTTTTCAGCCTGCTGTTTAGATAAGACCCTCTGCCCCCCACGTACACTCTCCCGCCTGGTCCACTGTCATCCTTAATCACTTTTATCCCAATGGACAGAACAGTGCCTGGCACCAAGCACGTAATAAACATTTATTAAATAATCAGACGCATTTCACCCTTTATCTAACACGTCAGGTTTATGTTCCCTACCTGGAATTCCAGCAGCCACTGCTCAGTTTCTCTCCTCCCCCCTCCCCTCTCCTGCTCTGGAGGCGACACCTCTCATCCAGGGCACCAATACTCTGCTGCTGTCCAATGGGGGACAGGATGATTCTGACCTTAGATGGGGGACTTCCCTGTCCTTGCACCCTCCATATTTGCATCCATGCCCCCTTTCTTCAACCATCTTAATTCTTTTGTGCTTTCATTGACCTGCAGAGACACTTAATAAGTGTCCACACTGTGCCGTCCAGTCCCACTTCTTATAAGCAGCCCTCTGCTTGTGCCACTGCGGGGACTAGTTCCCGCTTGCCTGCAACACTCTCCCTCCTGAAGGTCTGTCTGCATTGATCTCACACATGGCTACTCAAGTCATGTCACCCCTACTACTGTGAAAGTTCTCTGAAGTCAGGGGCTACTTTAGTCTTTCTTTTGATCCTCTTTAAACCCTGATCCCCATCGCACTATCTTCACACAATACAGGACAGCCACACCTGCACACACACACGTGATAAGGAGCACAGCTCCAGGCACATGGCACATGCTCAGTAAAACTGGTGGATGATGGGTGGCTTCTCTCTCTTGCTACTCCAGACCCCAGTGAGTTTTCCAGATACGTCACTCCTCTATGTGTTGGACACAGGCATGCAGGGTGTGTGCACAGGTAGAGCTAAGTTTAGAAGACCCTTTAGAAAGACTCTTCCCCATTTCCTCTGACCTAACTAGGTTACCCACCAATTTCTAGCTGGGAAACCTTGAGGAAGGAAAGGACAGTGTGCCGGGGAGCTCTGATCAGAGACTGAAGCAAAGGACTGGCATCCTCAGCCACTTGCCATGCTCATTGTCTGGCATTTGTAGTGCCAGCATACATGGGAGGGGGAGCATTCAGCAGAGATTGCTGTCACTCTGACAAACAGCTCCCAGTCAGGGCCAATTCTGGCCACACTCCATGCCAGACACCCTGGACAGCCTGCGGTGTGGACAAGGGGCTGGATGTGAGAGAAACCAACTTGGCCCTGGAACCCCATTATTAAGCTGGGAGACAAAATTTCCCCATGTTAGAATGACCTCAGAACATTCTTAGCTCAAGGCTTAAATTCCAGTCATACTGGTGGCATTTGCATTTTTTCACAATTCCAGAATTGAAGTTAATCTAAAAACCCTATTCTGAAACTGGGCAGAGACTGTGAACAGGGATGCCCCAGAGACACATTTCTTTTTTTTTTCTTTAAAAACCCTATTCTGAAACTGGGCAGAGACTGTGAACAGGGATGCCCCAGAGACACATTTCTAAAATTGACTGAGGCTGGTCTTCAGGCCCCCAGCTCCTGTGTCACGTGTCTCTTCCCCTACTTGGTAGCACCTTTGTGGCCCCTTTAACAGCCTCTGGGCTTCAGACTCCTCCTTGTCAAAAGAAAAACATAGGATAGTCTCAAAGAAAGTTCCTCCCAGACCTGCCTCTGACTCTATGACTTCCTGACCTTCAGACACCATCGGTCTGTATGTGGGATCCGAACCCTCGGGTGGGAGCGCCGCCGCGCTTCCCAAGCGGCTCACTATCCAGTGCGCCACCGGGCCGGCCCCAGAGACACATTTCTAAAATTGAGTGAGGCTGGTCTTCAGGCCCCCAGCTCCTGTGTCACGTGTCTCTTCCCCTACTTGGTAGCACCTTTGCGGCCCCTTTAACAGCTTCTGGGCTTCAGACTCCTCCTTGTCTAAAGAAAAACATAGGATAGTCTCAAAGAAAGTTCCTCCCAGACCTGCCTCTGACTCTATGACTTCCTGACCTTCAGACACCACTCACTGTATATACCTTCATTCACAGAGCCGAAGGCCCATTCAAATAGCTTTATAATACAACGTGAAACAAAGATGCATTAAAAACAAAAGACTGCTAGGAAACTCTCACTAAAATACTAAGAATGGTTGTGTCTGGATAGAAAAATATAAAATGATCTTTTTCTTTATTAATTTTGTGTTTGTTCTAAAATTTTCATATTGAAAGGAGCCTCCGGCCGGAGCCCAGACACAAAGCTTGGGGCTCGTTCCCCTTCCCTTGATCCCCCCACAATCCCCAGGCTTCCCCAATCCAGGGGACTCAGTGCCAGGACACCGCTATGGATGACATTTTCACTGAGTGCCAGGAGGGCAACGCGGTTGTGGTGCGCCTGTGGCTGGACAGCACGGAGAACAACCTCAACCAGGGCGATGATCATGGCTTCTGCCCCTTGCGCTGGGCCTACTGAGAGGGTCGCTCTGCCGTGGTTGAGATGCTGATCATGCAGGGGACACAGATTAATGTGGTGAGCCATGGGGATCACACCCCTGCACCTGGCAGCCAGTCATGGGCACCGTGACATTGTACAGAAGCTGTTGCAGTACAAGGCTGACATCAGCACAGTGAATGAGCATGGGGAGGTGCCCTGCACTATGCCTGTTTTGGGGGCCAAGACCAGGTGGCAGAGGACCTGGTGGCTAATGGGGTCCTTGTTAGCATCTGTAAGAAGTATGGAGAGACGCCTGTGGACAAAGCCAAGGCACCCCTGAGAGAGCTTCCCCGACAGCGGGCAGAGAAGATGGGCCAGAATCTCAACCGTATTCCATGCAAGGATACATTCTGGAAGGGAACCACCCACACTCAGCCCCGAAATGGGGCCCTGAGACAGCGGGCAGAGAAGATGGGCCAGAATCTCAACCGTATTCCATGCAAGGATACATTCTGGAAGGGAACCACCCACACTTGGTCCAGAAGTGGGGCCCTGGACAAACACTCTGGCATTGACTTCGAACAGCTCAACTTTCCAGTGAAGCTCAGCGAGAATCACTCTGGTAGGGCAATGACATTGTTGTGAAGGTGCTGAAGGTTCGAGACTGAAATACAAGGGGCTTCAATGAGCAGTGTCCCCAGCTTAGGATTTTCTCACATTCAAATGTGCTCCCAGTACGAGGTGCCTGCCAGTCTCCACCTGCTCCTCACCGCCCTCCCCATCACACACTGGGTGCCGTGTGGATCCCTCTACAATATACTACACAAAGACACCAGTTTCATTGTGGACCAGAGCCAGGCTGTGAAGTTTGCTTGGGACATGGCAAGGGGTATGGCCTTCCTACACACACTAGAGACCCTCCCTCCACATCAAGCACTCAGTAGTGCTTGAGGAGGACATGACTGCCCAAATCAGCATGGCCAATGTCAAGTTCTCTTTCCAGTGCCCTGGGCCCATGCATGCACCTGCCTGGGTGACCCCTGAAGCTCTGCAGAAGCCTGAAGACACAAACAGACGCTCAACAGGCATGTGGAGGTTTGCAGTGCTTCTGTGGGAACTGTTGACATGGGAAGTACCCTTTGCCGACCTCCCAACATGGAAATTAGAATGAAGGTGGCGTTGAAGACCTTCGGCCTACCATCCTACCAGGTATGTCCCCCCATGTGTGTAAGCTCATGAAGAGCTGCGTGAATGCAGACCCTGCTAAGCGCCCAAAGTTTGACATGATTGTGCCTATTCTGGAGAAGATGTAGAATAAATAGGATCAGAAGGTCCTTGCCTAAACTCCAGAGGTGTCAGGACATGGTTGGGGGAGTGTACATCCCCAAAACAGCAGGCCTCTGGTTACCTTCCCTGCTTTCTGTCATGTCTATCCCAGCCATGGGGCCCATCCGCTGCCCCCATCCCTACCTCTCTGGCTCCAAAAGGGGCTAGGGTCCGAACTTTTCACTTGCCACATGGTGTCTCCCAGCATGGAGAGAATCAGCCCCACCTGTCACAATAAAGTTTATTGTGAAAAAATAATAATAATAAAATTTTCATAATGAGAATATATTATTTTTTGATGGGATATTTAGATTTATTTTAAATACAGAAAATCTAATGGGTGTAATATGTTAAGACCTTATCAGGTGTCTCAGGTTTGAGAACTGTCTGAGAGAAAGGCCCTATAAAAGTAAGGGCCGTGTGCTCTTAGGGGAGTGGAAATGTCCAGAGAGCCATAAAGGGGTTAAAAGGTTTTCTAGAAAGACCCCAAGGGTAAACTTGTCTTTTTAAAATAAGGTTTCTGGAGCCAGACTCTGTCTTTAGTTTTTTTATCTGTAAAATTAACAAAAAAAAAAGCATTGCATTAAATGATGGTGATGATAGTTTGGGATGTACCTTAACTAAAGTTTCATCACCCGTTCCCAGCCTGGGCCTTCCCTATATCCCCTGTCTTCTGTCTCTTCTCTGTTTGGCATTTAGAGGGCAGTGCTAAGTCCTCTAGATCAAAATCACAGCTCTTCTGGAGCAGTGGGCATCACGGGGAAGTACTCATAAGGATACTGTGGATCTAAACGAGGTGCCCAGAGCTCACCCAGGCTATTCGCTGCCCCTGTCTAACAATGAGTCCCTCTCACGCCAAACCCATATTTCCATCACTCAGATATCTATGCAGGAGGGTATCTCACCAAAGTTCTACCACCTCTTTTCAGATCTCAGAGTCTAGAACGACAAGAGAGGGTAGTAATGAAATCATGGGCTTTGAATCAGACAAACCTGGGTCTGAATCCCAGCCTTGCCTCTTCTGAGCCATGTGATATTAAGGATGTTATTCAACCTCCTCGATCTCGCATTTTCTCTTATTGAAAATACAGATTGATACCTCGCTAATCACTCTGTTGGGGGTATAATATTTAAAAAGACAGAGGGTTTGGCACACAGCAGGAGTTAGATGCCTTCCCTCTCCTTAGTAACACAATTCCCTCCTGGTTCCACAAAATCCCATTTCCTCTTGCCCTAACTTCAGGAGATACTAAGAAACAACACACAATCTCCCAGGCAAAATACTTTTCCTAGGTTCAAGTCCCATACATCAATATCAGCAACAGAATTGACATCCAGCTCCTGCAACCCCAAGAAAGGTCTGCCCCGAAGATCCTGATCCTGCTACTTAGATTCTTTTCTCTTTATTTTATTTATTTATTTATTACTTTTTCCCTAGTTTCTTCTCTCTTTAAATTGAACACACACGAACACCTCCATCATATCCACGCTTCTCTAGCACCAGGTTGACTAAATATCTGAAGATATGCCCTGACCTTTCGCCACTGACTGACTGTCTTCAGATGTTGCCACTTTGATTATAATCCCTGCCTTCTCTTCCTATTATCTCAGACGCCAACCCCACGAGACACATTAAATACATAATGCATTCTGACTTGCATCTGGGCTATGCTGTCTGGTGTGGGGAGGTTACCGCAGAAGCATATGCCTGCTTCTTAAAATTCAATTATTCAAATTCAATTTCTTCTCTTGCTCCCAGTCCTCACCAGCACGTAGTCTGGGACTTTTCATCAGATCACTCCAACTGCCAGCACTGGAGCCAGAAGTTACTGGCTTCTGTTCAATTTGATTCAGCAGCCATTTGCTGTTGTTTTGGTTGTTATTTTTACTATGCACTGTTCCGAGCACTGAGGGCCCCAAAATGAAGAAGACAGTGTAGCAGTCCTTAAAAAATTTGTGTCCTGGTAGGTAAAGAGACTCATATGTGTTTAACCCCAGTAGTGTATGACAAGGGAAATTTTAGCATAAAAGATAAAGCAATGTAAGAGTACAAAGGCGAGAGCAATTAATTACTTCTGCTATGGGACTAAGGGATCAGTCAGACAAGATCTTTTATCTACGATACAGGTGGCAAAGCTCTATATGCTCACAGGAAACAGAGATTAGAGTCAACCAAAGCAGAATTAGGGTGCCAAGCATTGCTCTAAAGTCAGACAAGATCTTTTATCTACGATACAGGTGGCAAAGCTCTATATGCTCACAGGAAACAGGGATTAGAGTCAACCAAAGCAGAATTAGGGTGCCAAGCATTGCTCTAAGCTCAGGCGGGGGTGCCAGGTTTAGTAGGAATAGAAGAAACCACCGCCCCCAAAGAGCTGATGCCCTTTCTCAGCTCCACTCCTCAGCTCATGCTGTTCCCTTCCCACTGTGCACGGTGACCTCACCCTTATTTACCATCTGAAACCCCATTAATCCTACAAAGTTCCAAAACCATCTCCTTTGTGTATTCCTCACCCCCGACAGAACTAATGATGCTTCCCATACCATTTGGGGTTTTATTTTTACTGTTTGCTCCCATAGCATTTTTTGCTTTAACTCTAATGCCACTCACTAGTGACGGCTTTCTTTTGTAGTATGGATAATCTTAGAGCAGAAAGCCTGTCTTATTATTATTTGTGTCCCCTTACAGTAACTCACAGGTGCTTAGCACATCACAGACGCTAAGTAAATATTCCTTGCATGGAAAAGGCAGTGACAAATATAAACCTAGTAGAAAATATATATTGAGATATTAAGCATGTTTTTGGCCAAATTATAATGGGGCGTATTTACCACTTTTCTGAGCTAAAGAAACCTTTGTTCACTGCCTGCTCAAAATCTTCTTGGATATCTCAAATGTATCTCACACTGAATTCATTAATATCTCCCATGGCACTCCGGACTGGTCCTTTTCCAGTTCTCCCTCTTTCTTTGAAGGGCACCATGGTCCACACAAGGGTACGAGACAGAAGCCTAGGGGTGATTTTTAACATTTCTCTCCCCCTCACACCTCGTGTTACATCTTCTTGACTTTACTTCCCAAATATCTCTTGGTCTCCATCTCTGACATCTCTCCCTGGTTCTGATGGGCCATCGGCTGTCACCTGGAATACCGTGATAGCCGTCACTGCTGCCTCTCCCTCAGCCCCCTCCAATGCATTCCAGAGTACAAGTCCCCTCATGCTGCCTGGTGCCTTTCAGCCCTTTGGTTGCTTCTCACTGCTCTGGGCCAAAGCTGGAAACCTCTTCACAGACTTCAGGGCTGAGCATGGTCTTGCCCAGCAGTCAGCAAACTATTTTTGTAAAGAGCATAATAGTAAATGTTTTCAGCTTCATGGGTCAGGCCACCTCTGTTGCAAATACTCAGCTCTGCCTGTTGTAACTCAAAAGCAGCCATAGACAATACAAAAACAAATGAACATGGCTGCGTTCCAATAAAACTTTATAAAAATAGACAGTGGCCGGATCTTGCCTGGGGGCTGCAGTTCGCTGACCGCTGGCCTGGTCCATGATGACGGCTATAACTTCATCTTTCTCCACTTTCCCCTCCCCTCTCTGTGCTCCTGCCACACTGACCTTCCAGTTTTAAGACTTCACTTCCCCCCCACCCTCACCCCCACCACAGGCTTTTGTTCAGTCTGGTTCTCTTTTGTCTATGATGCTTTAGTTTCTTTTTCCTTTCCTTCTTTGCTAAGCTCATTCCTACTGATCCTTCAAATATTACCTAGACATGACTTCTTCAGGGGAACTTTTATTGATGCTCCAGCTAAGTCAAGTCACAAGGTCAATGCTTTAAAAACATGTCGTCTTCTTCCTTCACAGAACTCATGGCAATTTGTAAACACACGTGCATTCATGGGATGGTTTAAGTCTGGCCCCTCCCAGTTGACTGTAAGTTCTATGAAGGGAAGTTCTGTTTGCCATTTGGCTCCTGTACCTTCCTGGTGCGGTGCCTGGCACATAGTAGGCATTGTTGATGAATGAATAAACTGATGGGAAAATGCCAAAGACAGAGTGCATGGATACGAACAGTAATTGGAGAGACAGATGAAGGACTGACTGTGGTCACTGTATTAAGGTGGAAATTGTGACTTTCCCAGAAGCAATGTATCAATATATCTCAGAGCCTTAAAAATGTACATATCATTTGACTTAGGAATCCTACTCCTTGGAATTCTCTTAAGGAAATAACCATGGATGTATATAAAGATATGTATATACAGAAATATTTGTCATAGCATAATAACCAACTAATTGTAAACACATTGTAAACCATCTTAAATATCCAAAAAGTTATAGGAGATAAGTTAAATGAATCCATTAATTAAAGCCATGCAGATATTAATAATAATCTGTTAAAATTACGTTTATGGAGCATAGAGAATTTTTAGGGCAGTGAAACTACTCTGCAAGGTACTACAATGGTGGGTACATGTCGCTGTAAATTTATTCAAACCCGTAGAAGGTACAATACCAAGAGTGAAGCCTATGATGTGTCAAGGTAGGTTCATCAACTGTGACAAATGGACCCCTCTGACAGGGGGTGTTGGTACTGGGGGAAGCTGTGCCTGTGTGGGGACGGGGGTATGTGGGAAATCTCTGCACCTTCCTCTCAATTTTGCTGTGAATCTAAAACCACTCTTTTTTTAAAAAGTATATTAAAAATATATGAATAAATAATGAGTCATATTTAATGACTTTTGAGAAAATGATCGTTCCGTCAAGGCTAGCTACATAACTTGCAGAGCTCAGTGAAAAATGAAAATTTAGGGCCCTTAGCAGGAAAAAAGTACCTTTCCTTTCTTCCATGGTTTCTCATTTGACTTGACATGACACTTTTTATTTGCTATTTCATGTTGTTCCAAGTAAATAAAAATGAAAAATTTAAATTATTAGCATGAATTATACCTTTCTTCTTTCTATTGTGCAATGCAAGTTTAAAATGCAAATAAAACCAATTAACTCATTTGCAAAATCACCAAAATTATACAATTCCTATTTCAAAGTTCTTACACACATATGTATTTCTTTCTTGCCAGAACCGTGGAAGTGCTGCACAGAGTGAAGGCTTTTATTTCACCTCTTGATATACACGCAGTCTACCAAGGCTCTCTATGTCTGTCCTGCTGGCGAGTAAGGAAGACTGAAAGAAGGAACCACAGGTTGCCCTACTTTCCTCTTTCCTTCTATTTCGTCATTTCAAGAGGTTGGTAACAGAGGGAAATAACATGAGTAGGAAAGATAGAACTTTCCACGGTCCTTCAGATTTCTTAGAACCCCATTGTCTTCTTTCTGCATTAGAAGTAAGTTCTGGTTCAAGGGGAAAGCATGGCCTCCCAGGACTGTCAGCATTCAGCTGGAGATGTAACATGCTTACCTCATGCTCACTTTTAGTTCCCCAAAAGTCCTTTGCATCGTGGACCCATCGGAACTGTGTGCTCGTGGGGCACTTGTGAACGCCATATGCAAATTGGGCAGCAAGAACAGGAGGCACCCATATTGCATGTGTCTCCTCTGCTCACACATGTCCCATCGGACTGTGCTCACAAAACACGGGTTCAAAGATAAAATTAAGAATTTCTTGATGGCAGCAGCAGAGCACTAAACCACACACAGGCCACATGCTCATAAAACCAGCCCTGCATTTAAGTGGAAAATAATGATAGTTTGATCTTAATTTTGCTTTGAAAACATATACACACATGGATGCATGCACACAGGAATTTTAAAAAGACTGGAAGGATAGACACTGAAATATCAATATTATCTATTTCCAGATTTTATAAATGACTTCTATTTTTTCGCATTGTATTCTGCCATGTTTTCTACAGTAAACTTGTCTATTTGTAATAATTAAATCTAGTATGTTTATAAGACTATTGCTTAGGAAGTCATCCCTTTATGCAGTCACAGTAAGAATAATGTCAGATGGCCACACAGGCCCACCTCAATGTGCATCCTCAAGGCAGGAGCCAATTCCATTTCACCACTTGGAAGTGCTCTTTTTCCCCATCCCCACCAGGATGGGGAAAGAGGGTGCCAGATGGCAGAATGGCTTTGTAGTCTGTTTAAGATAGCTTCATCTATTGTTGGGACAGTTTAAGCACTCAAAATTGTGTCACCTTCTCGTCTTTGCCAATAATGTCATCATTTGATATGGAAACGATGCATACTATTAAAATGGTAATTTGATTTTTAAATATGCTTCAGCAGCCAGCTTGCTCGACTGATGTATTTATCTTGTTTTTCCAAACCCTTTCTTCTTGAGCCATAGTAAGAGAGCTGCATGGATTAGGTTCAAGTGTGTGTTATATCTCCCATCCTTCTATTTATTTATTTTTTTCTTTTTTTGAGGGATGGAATGAGTTTGGCAAATGTTCCTAGCCTAGAAGAAGTGTTAACTCTTGTTGTTCAGATTTCATTGCTGACCATACGGCTTCATTCCTCACTTGTATCCAAGGCACCTCACACAGCCTGCGGTGCAGTACGTGCTCAGTAAATATCTGTTAAGTGAAAGAACAAATGACGCGGGGCTGCATAAATGCATGAAGTCAGTAATTCACTCACAGACCACACCTGTTTAATATTTCTCCCTCACAGCCCCAGAGGCAGAACTGACTTTATTTACTTTAATTTTTTATTGTAACATAGGTGATTGTGCATATCTGTGGGGTACAGAGTTGAATACCAATACCTGTCTGCAATACGCGGTGTTCAAATCAGGACAATTAGTATATCTAACATTATACAATGTAATTGTTTTTCCTGTCTCTTTACAGAACTGATTTTCATTGGAAACAAAATAGAAAGGGACATACATAGTGGCATTTGAAGAAGAGGGCCAGACAGTCAGCTCAAAAAGTTTTCTACCAAGGTACCTAGAATTCCATCAAAAGAGATTCACTCCTTTAGGTTAAATCATTTCTGAAATCTTTTAAAACTCATAAAGCCACAGGAGAAAGTAACATATTAAGCTTCTATTCTTCAGTACAGTCTAGCTTACCAGTTAACTAGTGTTTACCTAGGAGACTAGAGAGCTGGGGTCTGTAACTCTGGATGAGAAGGAGGGTTGGGCTTTCACCACGGTGCTGCACGGGCAGATACGTACACACATCCTGAATAGCGAGAAAGTAGAATGAACGGTCTGGGGGGCTAGAAAAGAGAAAGGGAAGTTAATAAGGGGCCACATATGGGAAGGAAAATATTGAGGAAAAGGGAGCTTAATAAATTTTACCAATTTCAAATTTTCTCTTAGTCTGGCTCTTCGTTCTATTAATTGCTTCTCATGATGAATGGAGCAGCACTGGCCGTTCACCCAGATCCTGGCCTCGTAAGTGAGCACATCCCATTTACTCTTTGTTCAGTGTCTGCAAGGGATGGAGAAGGGGTTGCTAATGGGATGGTTAAAGGAATTAAACCCTTTCAGAGATCTAACCCAGACCATCAAAACAGAGCCTTGGTAACTGATCCAGGCATTCAAAGAGGGCATTAAGTTCCAGATCTGACTCCAGTGATTTTTAGAATGAAACAAAAGAGAGAATGGGACAGAATGGGAAAGAACCAAATGAAATAGATTGGAATTGAATGGGGCATTATTGAATTTTTACAAGGAGAGTATATAATTTCAGCCATGTCCCTGCTCATGACCTCTTCAGTTAGCTGAAAGAATTAAATATCTCTGAGAGTAAACCTTAGAAAAGAATCAAACATTTAAACAAAAAAGATGAATAAGTTGTCTATGAGATTTAGGTTCAGGAAAATCTAGGTTATTAATGAATGTTGGGCATGTAGAAATTAAATAATGTTCCTCTCCTTCAATTTGTATTTGTTTAATGCAGAAATTGGCTGGACAGCATTACCAAGGCTTCAGTAATAAAGAGGGGTTTGAATTCCAAGAAACAAGTCACCCATCTTCTCCAGGCCATGTCTTTGCCAAGCCTAGTTCAGCATCCAAAGTTGTGAGAGACGACAAAAAAAAAAAACCTAGAAGAACAAAAACATGATGTAATTTTCTTCCTTGTTTAATCATGAAAAGGTTGCCTTATTATCCTCCCTTTCCACGTCATGAGCCTTTAGGGAGGAGTAAGAAATTTTCAACCTGCTTACCCAACTCATTATCAGAGTAGATTAGAGCTAGCCACCTTGCATGCAAATGGATCAACTTGACAAAAAAATTAATTGTAATTTAGATAGCAACAAATAAACTGGATTGAAGGCTAATCTCAGCGTCTTGCCTCTGCACCATTGGAGCTGAAATTAAGACAGTTATTGAATTGCTTAGCTCCATTCTCTCTCCTCAAGTTATTACATACAACTTCTCTCTCTCTCTCCTCATCTCCCCTCCACACTCGAACATGTATGCCCCAGCACTCAAGCTCTGTCTACTTAAAGCTAATGGTTACCATCACCCCACAGACATCATATGATCAAATAAATCTGCCCATGTCTTCAGGGCACAGCCAGGCACCACAGGGCACTTGCTGGGACAAGTCATCTCTCAGTCACACACCTCTCGCCTGCATGTCTTTCAGAAAATAACCCTAGGGCATTTATTTTCTAAGTGCATTATTTGAGCAAATCTGACCAACTCCTTTCTCTATCCCCCCCACTCTCACCCACTCCTTGTTTGCAATATCTGTGAAGACAGCTTGTAGCAAAAATTTAAAGTCGGTGAAATTTGATCAGGATAGTGGAAAGTAGCTGCCACAATGTAATCAATACTGGAAAAAGAAGCAACACAAGTCACCTAGATTTTAAAAAAGTCAAGCTTAGAGACCTCAGAGGCTTTTAAGAGGCCATTTCAAGCCAGAAGAGGCCAGGATGAACCAGAGGAGCAGAGTAGGATTTTGGAAACAAAGATTATGGCAGCGATGACTGAAAAGTCATGTCTATAATGATTTGTGATGGCGATGAACTACTTGTAAACACCAGTATAGTAGCCTCTCATAGCAACAAGGGTCCAGTCCCCTTCTGAGGCTGACTTGCTTGACCCAACCCCTCCGAGAGACTGCACAGTAACTTCCAGTGACTGCAATTCAAGGCAGTACATTTTACCTTTGGATGTTCAAGATTTTGGAAAGTTTATCCTTTCATGGAACTTAAACCAGACCTGACCCACTTGAGGGAAATAGAAAAAACATCAGGAGTGCAGAAACCAAACTGGTACAAAACTCACAGGGGGCAAGTTGAGGAAAGAAAAAGATGGTTATTCTCTGATGGGGCATCGTATTAGGGACTAGGTTTGGGAGTTTTGTTTTGTTTTCTGTAAGGCTCAGAGAGTGTTTTCCACCTCAGAAGATTTTACTCCTTGTTAATTCTAACCATTCCCCAGAGGGCAATTTCCTCTGACTAAATAAGTAATGAACTGTAAAAGAGACTTATAAGCTCTTCCTCACTTATAAAACCATCACAGGTGGAAGGCAATTGGAAGTGTCTTGCTTTGTTTTGCTTGGAGAAAGTGGAGCAAGGATATGAGGCAGGTTTAAAGTCCACCTCAGGAGTATTGGGCTTCAAGGCACCAGAAAAGACTGAAGTCAGACAGAGGATGAACACCTTAGCGACATTCTTTCTGAATGCAAGAGATTCTAACGTAGCCCGTGAACCCTTGAAAATAACCTCCAAATCATTAAAGCATCTCTTATTTCAAGGATAAGTGTTCTGTGAGATAATATTAATTTGCCCAAACTGTCTTTTCAGAGAAAGAAGTATGGCCCATTTATAAATGCTGAGTTAGAAACTCCACGCAGGGTTCAATGACCTCTGGAAGTTGTCTATTGGAGTGTGGGTTCCACAAATATTTTTTCAAAGACTGAAAAGGCTTATTTCTCTTCAAAAATCTCCCAATCAGCCAATCTCCCACCGCCAGCCTCGGAGCACACAGGAGGCTCTGGGTCTTTCATCTGGGCAAGGCTGACAGAGGAAGGACGAACATTCGTCCTTTGCAGGCTGTCTTAGTCCATTTTCTGCCGCTATAAAAGAACACTATGGACTGGGTAATTTACAAAGAAAAGAGATTTATTTGGCTTATGGTTCTGGAGACAGAGAGGTTCAAGACTGAGGGGCTGTGTCTGGTGAGGGTGCTTTTGCTGCGTCATAATACGGCAGATGACATCACCTCGCTAGGAAGCACAGGAGACAGGGCGAATAAAAGTGGGTTGAGCTCCCGTGATAACTAACCCACTCCCTATGGACTCCCTCCATAGTGGCATTAATCTGTTCACGAGGGCAGAGTCCTCATGACCTCCTCACCTCTTAAAGGTCCCACCTCTCAACATTCTTACAATGGCAATTAAATTTCAATATGAGTCTTGGAGGGACATTCAAACCACACCATAGGCAGATGGTGAGAATAAATTATCTTTCATGGTCTTAACATATCTGTGTGTGAATAGGCACACAGACAATCGATTTAGAAAAGACTGGAGTATTTATAACAGGTGTTCCTGAGTCTGGGAAACAGAACACTATATCTGAACAAATGGAAACTATAAGAAAAATATCATTTGTAACAATAAATGATATTACAATGTTGCTTTGAAATGAGAATTGGTAGTGCAGGGCAGGGGAGAAACAGATGGGAAAAAAAGTATACCTGGAGAGGATTATTTTTTGTTTAAATAAGTTCATAATATGTGAAATGCATGATGGAAACTGACAGGGGAAGTAGAGGATCATTGTTTGAATAGCATCGATGTCAACACAGATGCAAAAGGAATTGGCCTGGGAGATGGAAGAGCTAGCTTGACTAATGTTGCTATACCAATAAAAATCATAAAAAGGGGAAAACATATATAGCAGTTGATTGTTTCTGTGATTCTTGAAGATGCACATTTCCACTGATATCAAGGGGAAAGGAAAATATGTCTTAGGGAAGAGCTAGCTTGACTAATGTTGCTATACCAATAAAAATCATAAAAAGGGGAAAACATATACAGCAGTTGATTGTTTCTGTGATTCTTGAAGATGCACATTTCCACTGATATCAAGGGGAAAGGAAAATATGTCTTAGGTGTCCCTTAGTTGGCTATTTTTGCTACAGTTCACAATTCTTCCAGGTTTCACCAAATCACAACTTGTCTATGTACTTGACTATGCTAAGGAAACCTCTACATTAGAGTGAAAGAGGCTGCATGTGGGTCAATCCTGGGAAATATAAAATATGAAGATGTGAGGTGTTACATGAGTTCAGTGCAACTCCCAGCCCTTGCTGACACTCATGCTAGTTAATAAGAACCACAAAATATTTAGGGCAGGCAGAGGACAGGAGCTGTCCTGTCTCATAACCACCAGACCTCTCACTTCCCTGTGCCTCTCTTGCTTCGCTACATCTCACACTATGTCATCCTGGGAGAGAAAAAAATATTTGTTAGTTACATAATAATATTATCAAATACATCAGTAGAAAGAGCAACTGCTCCCCACTGGCACTTTTTAGAATCCCACTAGCCTGTCTGAAAATCTTTTGATTGAATCAATGAAAAGTACTCATAGATGGTAATAATAATAGCCCATTTGTATCAAGCACAAACATACTCGGCAGGCTGATTACCCCCATCTTGCAGATAGGGAAAATGAGGCTCAGAGAATTTTAATAAGTTGACCAAGCAGCATAGCTAATAAGGAGAGCTAAATGCATGTCTCCCAAAGTTCATGCTGGCTGCCTTGACTCAATAGTCACGGCTGATCTTACATGCATGACATTATTTGAGGGATGTGGGCAAAGTTCACGTTAACCCCAATCTCCCTTTCAGAGGTTTCTGAAATGCCATCATTAATAATTCAACATTTTGTAATAAGCATTGCTCTTTTCTCACAGGGCTCATCTTGCAAGGAACCAATGTCTTAGGAAAAAAAAAATGTATCCATCTATTTTCCTCTATGACAATTAAAACCCAGAAAGTCCTGGAAGATGGAAAGAGCAGAGGATGCATTAAAGGGGGTGGCGGAGGGAAGAGAAGGCACCAAAAACAATCTTTGTCTCTCTTATAATTTTTCATGGGCAAGCCTTGTGAGGAGGAAGGAAAGCAAAAGGAGGCAGGAAGGCTTCCAATTAGATAGAAAGCATTCCAAATATAAGACACTGTCATGGCCAATAGCAGGAAGCTAAGAAGTGTCCTTCCCTAGAGACTGTGACGGTGAGGGAGGGACCTCTCTTGGTTGAGTTGAAGAGCATCTTGCCAGAAGACAGAAGATGGGCAAGACGATCTCCAGTGGGGCTTCCCAGGCTGCTGTCCAGTGTGCTGGTGCTGAACTGAGTGGCAGTCCACTCAGAGCTTGTGAGATAGACTCCTCCTGTTTCATCTTATTCTGTTATCCTGGACACAAGAAGCAGATCTTCTCTGTGAGAAGGGTCATGGTGGAAAAGCAATTCCCCTGTG
>NW_007735301.1:78728-80101 GCF_000696425.1 Galeopterus variegatus | reverse complement strand
AAAAACTAGGGCAGACTCATTGTAGTTATGTCTTTTTATTTGGTGAAGTCAAGGTGAAAACCAAGTTTCTGGCTTGGGCAACCAGGCAGTGACGTTTACTGAAACAGAACCAAGTTTGAGAGAGATGATGAGATCATTAATAGACATGTTGAGTTTGAGGTGCTTATGAAACGTCTAATTAGTGATATATAGTATTCTTGCACATATGAATTATAGCTCAGGAGATCGCTCAGAGCTATGACAACAACAACAACAATAGTAATCATGATTAACACTTATGTAATACTTATTAAGAGCCAGGTATGAGTTTAAATATTTTTATTTAATTTTCTTAATTCTTACAATGTCTCTCTGAGATAGTACCGCCAATTTACAGATGAAGAAACTGAGACCATGAGATGTTAAGTAACTCATCTATGGTCACAAATAGACATATAGATTCGTGAGCGAACAACACATAAACCATAATTAAGGCTCAAGGAATAGATGAGACGGTCTCAAAGAATGAAAATATACGGTAAAGAGAAAAGAGCCAAGGAAGAGCCTTGAGAAATCCCAACATTTGAGGAATGGATGGAGGAAGAAAAGCCTGTGAAGCAGATGAAGAAGGAACAATGAGAGAAGGAGAAAAAACACAGAACTTGAGGGAAACGAACATTTCAAGAAGCAATGAAGAAGAAGCATAACAGACAAAAAGCTCAGAACAAAATGATAAAATTAAAACCAAATATGTCAGGTATAGTAAGTTTAAATTGAAAACTAAAAGTTTTTATAAAAGTTTAAGTTCCTTTATCAAACTGTTGGCTCAATACGTAAGATCCAATTTTGTGCTACTGATGAGACAACTTAAGGGATCGTGTGATATGAAAAGATTAATAAAAGGATGGAAAAATATGTCAGTCACTTAAAAAAGATCTGGAATATGAATATCAAAGTGGAATTAAACACAAAAAAACATTAATGGAACAAAGAACATAATTTTGTATAAATAAATGGTATTATTTCAATGAAGAGGTAAATCACAGAAGTCCATGTATTAAATAATAGCTGAACAGAATATATAAATTTAGAAAATGATCAGAAATGCAAGGTGGTAACTTCTGGTTCAAAATTATCGTCTGGCCAGCAGTTCCCAATGAAGTTTCTCCTGGCTTCTCATTAAAATATTTTGAATAAAAAGGGAACAAAGAACAGATAGTAGAAATAGAACCAAATAGTAAGATGGTAGATTTAAACTCAACCATACTAATGATTACATTAAATGTAAATGTTCTAAGTATTCTAATTAAGAGTCAGAGATTGTCAGATTAAATTTAAAAAAGGAAGACGCAACTACATGTTATCTACCAGAAACCCACTTTAAAATAAAGACA
>NW_007735301.1:69619-77913 GCF_000696425.1 Galeopterus variegatus | reverse complement strand
AGCATCTTCTATGTTGCAAGATAAGGTGTGACCCTAGTCCTCAGTTGACACATCCATTTTCTTTTTTTTTTTTTTTTTTTTTTTTTGTTTTTTGTCTTTTTCCGTGTCCGGCAACGGAGCGCAACCCTCAGTGTCGCCCCCGTACCGGACCGGGACCGGGACCGGCAATGGGATCGCAAACCTCGGTGTTGCTCCCGCGCCTCGCTCAGCCGGTGAGCGGGAACCGGTCTGTATGTGGGATCCGAACCCTCAGGCGGGAGCGCCGCCGCGCCTCCCAAGTGGCGCACTATCCAGTGCGCCACCAGGCCGGCCCGACACATCCATTTTCAAACCAGGTGCCCTTCCAGTAACTCTAGTTCAGATATCATAACTGCTCTCTCTATGTAATCCTTTTCCCCTCCAAGCAACATTACCACTTGTGCTGGGGCTATTTTTACCCCCTGAAAACCATTCTGTTTAGCTGCCAAGGTAGGTACCTCTTGGCTCAGATTTCTGAAAATCAAATGGGCACAGCAAGACACTGCACCACAGTTCCATAATCCCACACAGCTATGCTCTTGAAGTTGGAGAGAAGAATAGAGTAGCCAACAGACCAAATCAGTCTTACTGGTTAGATGCTAGGCTGGTCACATGTTGTGATCTCTTCCAATCCCTCTCTTACACCCTGAAGAAATCTACACATCTGCTGGTGATTAGAAAAAGCAAAGCGTAGTCTAATCTTTCAACCAAGAGCACACACACGTGCACATGCACATTTAATTCTTAAGAATGGTCAACAAATTCCTCTTTAAAATGTAATTTAATTCTTACTGAAGCAATATATGTGCATGGTTTTAAAAGTCAAGTGATACTATGTGACTTGTAGCAAAGTAAGCAGTCCTCTATTCCAGCATTACCGAACCTCAACTTTTGCTCCCCATCTCCACCACTCAGAGGAAATGCATTAAACTTTTAGCTTTTTCTCCTCTTTTAACCTTAATATTTCTACCCAAAATGCTTGTGCTACTATTTATGATTTTTTCAATTTAAGAAATCGTCTGTTAAATCCTATCGTGTTTTCTAGATCACCATACATTCCCTCTCCCGATCCTCCTAATTTAGTTATATTACAGTTTTTTGTCAAATCAATATTTTGTATTGTCATTATTATGAGGATGCAAATATTGTTCACAGCTAGAATGTGTTGTATTATGATTTTATTTTCCTTATTATACCACTTTGAATAACTGCCTTATTTTTTATTTACTTAGTTTTATAGGAATTATCACCGAATCAGCCTCAAACATTCTAAAAGAACTCTAACATTCCTCTTATGCAGTCAAACACAACAAGTAACTTGTGAGTTCCCTTACAGATGGCTTTCCCTTACAGATAGCCCTCCTGGAGCCAGCATTCTCAGAACCCAGTGGGGAAGGGGCCAGGGGAAGGACGGTTCCACTGTGCGGGAAGCTGACTTACACTGCTCCACTCCCCGAGGCTTCTGGTCCGGCCTCTCTGGAGAATGACTCCTGTCTTCTGCAAAGAGAGGGAGGGTTATTCTCCTTAGTTGTGTGGGCTGGGCTGGGAGTCTGGGAGTCCATCTGCTCCTTGTTCAGGCTTTAAGCCAGCCCTGCTTTCAGCCCTGCACCGTCTAACCTGCCATATCCTCTCCCTTTGCAGATTCCTGTGCCTCTTTTCCTGAAACTTCCCATGTTTCTGGACTGGGAGTCAGTTGTTTCTTTTACCAGCTTCTCTTCCCCTGCAGGCAGTCAGATTTCTGCTTTCAGGGCTCAGCTAAGTCATTTGTTCAACTGCTTTTCATTTTCCCCAATTTGGTTGACATCTCTAGGCTGCCATCTCTTCTCTCATTTTCTTTCTTAATCCTTTAGTGTCCTTCTGTGCGGTTTTGGGAAGAAGTAGACATAGCATTTGTGTTCCGTCTGCCTTTAGTGAAAACCTCCTTCCATCAGTTCATAATTTCAATGTTCAAGTGATAGAATCAGCTAAAAAGGGTGGTAGCAATTAGTCTACCCAGTTCATCCTCATCTACCCCTTATGAGTAGTAGGCCTCGATCCTAGAGTTTTGGGGCACCCGTTAGGGACAATCACGTTCGTCTTCTCAGTATCTCCCCCATATTTGTCCGCAGTCCACAGTAACCCTGCTCGGTGCATTAGCAGAAACAGTTCCCCTTGGATCTCTTCCATTCCACCTCCTGCTCCCAGTCCTTTCACCCCTCATCTTCTCCACAAAATGACTGCTGTTGGCAATGGCCTTGGGCATGCACTGTCAGTCTGTGTATTAGGCCTTTGCAATGGATTTCCCTGCTTTGCCCAGACCCATTGCAGGAGACAGGGTAGAGGGAGCCTCAGATCCTGCTGGTGGGATGGAAAGAGGCCATGACGGTCATCTGGTCTCCAGGTGGATTAGCTGAGATATATCAGATATCTTGTGCTGTTGGCATATCTCCTGTATTTTTATTATCCTGAAGAGTGCCTGCCTTCTTCCAAGACTTGGGTTATATTATGAGCATCCTTTTCAGTTATTTTAGCCTTGGAGGGCATGGGCTGTAGGAAGAGAATGGAGGAGAGAAAGAAAAAAAATCACAAAAATATTTTAAAAATTCAAACAAATAATGTTGGATGCATTAATTAGTATTTTGTGATTTCTAATCCCTTATTTGTGTATTTTTAAAAACAAAGTGCAAAGAAGCTGAACAAACTTATAGCTCTTGCCTCTCTTCATTCTAACAATCTGGTCAGGCCTCACTAATTTGGCTTAAACCCTCTGTATGCTATAATTTGCTTAATAATTCCCTATGATGTACCAATTTCTATAAAATCCATTTTTAAAACAGCAAAATAGAAATAAAGCACTTCAAAAGATAAATCTGATACCTTGTGTATAAATTGTAGGAATTTGTTAAATATGTACTAGAAGCATGAAAATAAATTGGAAGTATCTTTAGAAGGACTGGTTAAAAATAGTTATTGATCTGACCAAAAGCAGAGGAAGTGAAAGGACAACAAAAATTATGCAAAGTATCTCTAAAAGAGTGGATGGGTGCCATGAACAGCTGTGCAGGTTGTGCCCTGGACAAGATGCCCAGTCAAGGAAGCAAGCTTACATTCTATTCGCCAGGTTAAGAGCCCATGGGGATCCCACAGATGCTGTAAGGGATAGGGACAGCCCTGAGGACAGAGGCTACTTTATCACATGTGAGCTAGAACAGACAACTATGAGTTTAGGAAAATGTGTCATTAAGGGAATTGATGCTTTGACTTTTAGGCAAACTGGACTTCTCCAGGGTTCTCCAGCAGGTTGGGACCCAGATCGAGTGGCAGCTGGCGCTTTCCTGCTAGGCGTTTTATCTGGGTCTTATGAAGGACAGAGAGACAAGGCCTGGACCTTGAACTCCCAGAAGGCACAGCCAATGCGCCCTGTTTAGGGAGTTAAGAAGGTTCCAGGTATTCAGAGAAACTCAAGTATTGTAGTTCATTCAGTTAAACTATTTGCAAGAGCCTGAATAGCTAAACTTCCAGAGAGACTTAAAATTAGACCCCATGTCTGGAAATCAAGCAAATGTAAGACAAAAATGAAAATGTCAAGATTGTAGAAAAGGTGAACAGATCCCAGGGGAGAATCCTACCATGTCCTCCAGGGGTAGGGAAGAAGCTCAAATTCTTGTCCTGAAATTGAAGATCCTGAGAAATGAGTTGGGGCCAGGTCCGAAACATCCGGCATTTGCTCCTGTGGGGAGCAGATGACCCCGCTCCTGGAGGTGTGTTTCAAGGCCAAACTCTCAGGGAAGTTAGAAAGCCAGACTCTCAGGGAAGTTAGCTACAAAGAGAAGCGGAGATGGGCTCCTTTTCCTCACAATCAGGCAGAAGTAAGGGGGGGAACATGGGTTCCCAGGATCACATTCAAGTGCAGATGAGGGGGCTGGAGAGAGCTAACACCAGATGGACTCAATTTTCCATATAAAAATCAGGTGAGGTCATCCAGCAAGTGTCAGTGGGGGAGGGCAAAGGCAGAACGTAAAACAGGAGAGGACGGGCCATTTTTGAAGTTTCTAGCCTCAAACGTATTGCACAGGGGTGGCCACGATTAGGTAATTGGTGATTTGTTTTGTTCTTAAACAGAAGTGATGGACCTGCAAAGGAGAAAATTCAGGGCGTTTGTTCATTGTTATTGATTTAATCATTGATTTAATTTCTGTTTTAAAAATTGCTGTTATATGTAGTCAAAATCTTTTTAAAGTTATGAACTTTATGTAATCTTCTTGCATGTAGAAAGTACACATATTTGAAGAGTGGATTTTAAGAGTGGCTCAATGGATTTTCACAGTGTCAACTCTCCCATGGACTCTGCACCCAGGCCTAGAAGTAGAACATCTTTTCCATATAAAAATCAGGTGAGGTCATCCAGCAAGTGTCAGTGGGGGAGGGCAAAGGCAGAACGTAAAACAGGAGAGGACGGGCCATTTTTGAAGTTTCTAGCCTCAAACGTATTGCACAGGGGTGGCCACGATTAGGTAATTGGTGATTTGTTTTGTTCTTAAACAGAAGTGATGGACCTGCAAAGGAGAAAATTCAGGGCGTTTGTTCATTGTTATTGATTTAATCATTGATTTAATTTCTGTTTTAAAAATTGCTGTTATATGTAGTCAAAATCTTTTTAAAGTTATGAACTTTATGTAATCTTCTTGCATGTAGAAAGTACACATATTTGAAGAGTGGATTTTAAGAGTGGCTCAATGGATTTTCACAGTGTCAACTCTCCCATGGACTCTGCACCCAGGCCTAGAAATAGAACATCCGCAGCACCCAGAGCTTCACTGGGACCCCTTCCAGTCTCAACTGCCTCTCCCAAGGGTAAACAGTATCCTGATTTCTGAACATTTGTGTGTGTGTGTACGTACAGAGGTGGGCGAGGCAATCTTCATCTTCCAGAAGCTTGGTCTAAGTGGGCTCACAGTCCATGAGGAGGGGAATGTGGGAGAGCACGTGCGTCAGCTCCTCTGAATGTCCTCCGTGACTTCGGGCACTGGTGCTCTTGTTCCCCAGTGTGGGTGGGCAGAGGGTGCATGCATGTGAGGAAGGGTCAGGAGCCGGGAAAAGTCACAAGGATGGGACGTGCCAATGGGTCTAATACCTGCTTACTAAGTCTGCTAGGGAGGAGATTGAAACCATAACAAACTATCATGAAATAAAGGTCACATTAGGGCACAAAGCAATACAATTTCCAAATACACACCATGGAATACCAAATGAATATCCTCGCATTCCTCTGGTCAGGGAAGATCACCTGAAGGGGTCAGTGGCAGAGACTCACCAGACTCCAGCCATCTCGCTAGACTCTAGCTTTATGTAAAATCACATGGGACACTCCATGGAAAGCTGCCTATGTGTTTCAAATATCAGTTCCTATAGGATAAACTCCAATTCATCTCTACTAGCCCAGACCCTAGCACAAGGCCAGGTGTATACAGGTGCTCAAAAGGTGTGTGTTAAATGAATGACCCATAACCAGTGAACCCTAGTGTGCTTTAGAGCAAGGAATACTCAAGTGCATCCAAGCCCTGATTCTCTCCAGACCCAGGCATGGGCTTCCGTGGTCAGAGCCTGAGAGGTGAGTTAATTACATCTTGTTGGGCGACACTTCATCTTTCTGAACTCAGTCTCCTCATTCCTCAGTTGGTCATACTTATCTCAAAGAGCTGCCACGAGAGTGCACGGGGGGTCTGGCATGTCCCGTGCACACTGTGAGTTCTTTGCCTGTACGTGTCCAGGGGCCTCTTGTGGCTTGGGCCATGGAAATTGGCTGCAGGCTACTAGTTCCATGTTTTGTGGGTGGAGGCACATTCTACTCATTGGATAAATGTGGCAAAATCAGGCTCAGAATCCTACACCTGCGTGGGCCAAAGTGATGACAAATAACATTAGCCTCTAAAATCTGCCTGGAGAAATGCTGAGCCACAAGTGAGAAAATGACACCCCCATGGCCAAGGGAAAGACATACCAGGAACTCAGCTGTTTCAAATACAGGAGCTGTTGGCTGTGAGTGTTCACTATTCATATAATGAATGTGTGTTAAATAGATCCCGAGTCTCTGCAAGACTGTCAAGGATGTCATAGACAGCCTTGCTATTCGAAGTGTGGGCTCTGACCAGCAGTGCCACCCGGGAGCTTGTTAGAAATGCGGGATCTCAGGCCTTAGCACCTCCTGCAGACCTGGGCAATCAGAACCTGCATTCTAGTTCCCCAGGAGATTCATGTGCACATTAAAGATTGGGAAGCTCTGCTTTAGATAGCTATGGAATCACACATTTAACAGAGTGCATTCTAAAGTTCCGCTGTTTCATTTTGAGGTCCCTTGCTGCCCCCTATAGACCATAGTCATATCAGCAGTGGACTAACTTTACAAGTCAATTCAGGGATAGACACTGTGTTAACTTTTCTTGTATGATTAGAGGCACACACAGCACAAGTAGGAGATTCTTGAAATACCAGATGCTAAGTGCCTTGCTGCTACATTTGTAAACACAGCAAAATCTTGCACTTAGAGGGAACCACAGTTTCTTCTCACAGGGGCAGTGAAACGAGAAATATGAAGTCAATCTGGGGATTCATTTTCCTATGACTCAAAAAAATGGGCGGGGAAAGCACACTTTTTACTGGCCTGGCAAACTCTTTTCTTAACTTTAAATGCTTATGTTATTCTTCTGGGTTTTCTTAGAATGCGTCAGTGAGATGCAATTCCTAACTATTTCCTCTAGGTCCTGAGAATTATGTATTCATTTAGCACATTTTATAAAAGGAATATGCCATTCTTTTCCTGAAGGGGGAATGGGGACAGTGGGCACAGTCAGAACATTAGTTCCAGTAGGCACCTGGAGTACACAGGTAGAGTATGGGCAAGCTTGGACTGATGGGTTCTAGGGCCAGAATCTCTGCAGCCAATGAGGGCCCACAGACTTCTAGGCAACCCTGACCAGTGACCAGAAGAGGAATCAAGATTGTATAATAATGATACTAATGAAAATGTCTCATGCCTTTGACAGAGCTGTCTCAGGTCCACACCACCTGTGAGGTCACTGTTAACCTTAGTTCCCTTAAGAAGCCAGGGCGCTCACAAGATCAGGGACAAGGCCATAACAGATAGGAATTTCCTGTCCCCTGTGACAGCTGCTGTGGATACATGGCCAGATGTACCCATGGGGAAGCCCTGTTTCCTGTGCCCTCTCTGCTGACCATCAGGGCAGGATTCCCAGCCCTGACTCCAACCTCTAACTGTAGAGCCAACTCACACTGTTCCGTGGAAGTCAGTGCTGGTAGGACCATCGCTCACATCACCTTGAATGTGCAATGTGAGCAATGTTTCCTTGACCCTTCAACCCCACGTCCTTTTAGCACCATCCCTCCTTAATCATCACCGCCAACTTCTTGCTAAGTCTGCTACATTACTTTAGGTCCTCATCTGCCCCATCATTGTCATTTGTTTATTCATTAAATAAATACTTATTTTTATTGAGCAGCTCTAGGACTCCAGGTACTCTCGGGTATTGGGAATGCTGCAGTAAATAAAGAAGATTAATCCCTCATCCTTCTAGAGCTGTGATGCCCAACACAGTAGCCACTGGCCACAAGAGGCTAGTTAAATTTTAACTAATTAAAATTAACTAAAATTAAAAATTAAAAGCCTCAGTTGCCACCTTTTTAGTGATCTATAGCCATAGTTGGCTAGTGGTTACCAGTATTGGACAGCACAGATACATAACATTTCTGTCATCACAGAAAGTTCTATTGGGCAGTGTTGCTTTAGAGCTTTTATTCATTCTAGTAGTGAGAGAGAGATGACAGACTATTTAAGACATACATATATGTTAAAATATCAGGTAAATAAAGTGCTATGGAAGGGAATAAAGAAGCAAGGGGGATAGACAGAAAATGATGGAATTGGGACGCAGCGGCTGCTATTGTAACCACTGGCTCTAGTAGCCACTTCCTTTCTTAAAATTCCCTCTTTGGTACCATGACAGTGTTCTCTAACCTTTCTGCCTAATGCCATAGGGGTGGAACAGACCTTCTTGAGATTCTTACCATAAGACTGTGCATTTCTGTAGCAACAATTTTGCACTCAACACCATTAAAGTGAGCTGCTGTTGCAAGACTCAAGGTGCTAGTGTGCACTTTAAAAACTTCAAATTATAAGTAAATGACATGAAACTAACAACTGTGTGATATGCTCCTGGTTCAGAAAGGCTTACCTCTGTCACTTCTCTGTAAAACCACAAGGTGGCAGCAGTAGTTTATGG
>NW_007735301.1:54847-69256 GCF_000696425.1 Galeopterus variegatus | reverse complement strand
CCTTTGATGTACTAATTTTATATCTTGGAGTCCATGCTAAGGAACTATTCCTAAACACAGAAAGAAAACCCTAATAAGGAAATATATGTTTAATGCAGCATTATTTAAATTATGAAAAACTTTGAGAGAAAAACCTCTAAAGGTGTAATAATAGAAAATAATCAAATATAATTTGATATATCTACATAACTGGTTTATTAAGTTGTCATGAAAATGATGTGTGTGGAGACCAGGCAATATAAGAAATGCTCATGTAGTTAAAAGAACAAAGAAAATACAGTATGCATAGCCACGACACTGTTATTTTAAAATTTTGCACAGGAAAAAGACTATTAAAAAAATGCCAAAATATTAAGAGTGGTTGTTTCAAATATGATTCCAAAGGTAATTTTTCCATTCTTTTCTTTTTGATAACGTATTAGTCTATTTTTGTTGCTTATAACAAAATATCTGGAACTGGGTGATTTATAAGACAACAAAATTTATTGCTTACGGTTCCATAGGCTGGGAAGTCCACAGTCCAGGGAACACAGGGTGAGGTGACTCTACAGCAATGCAGGGTCTCACATGGCAGAAAATGGCAGAGCAAAGAGAAACTAACCTCTTTTGTGCTCTTTTTTTAAAGCTCTCAGAACCACACCCCTGACCACCATTATTAATCCATTCACTATGGCATGGTCCTACAATCCAATCACCTCTTCAAGACACCTTCCTTTCAACTACCATAATTGACAGTTACAGTGGGAGCTAAGCTTCTAACGTATGAACTTTGGGGACACAATTCAATCAATCCACAGCAGATAGTTTCCAAAGTTTCTTTAACTGTTATTGCATAATGGAAAATATATACTTATGAAAACCTTTATTTTGAATTTAAAACAATTTCACAATTCTTTTATCTCAAAATTTCTTTTTTTCTTTTATCAATATGCAATATAGCTGATTTTTGTGTCCCTTTATCAATTCCTCCTTTTCCTCCCTCCTGCTCTCCCCTCCCCCATCTACATCATATCTGTTCACGAGTCTTAACAAAATCAAGGACTTGTTGTGATTGTTGTATCTTCTTCCCTCGCCCCCCCATTCGTTTATTTACTTATTTTTATTAGCTCCCACAAATTAGTGGGAACATGCGGTTTTTAAATTG
Organism: Galeopterus variegatus; assembly: GCF_000696425.1. Classification (NCBI taxonomy): domain Eukaryota; kingdom Metazoa; phylum Chordata; class Mammalia; order Dermoptera; family Cynocephalidae; genus Galeopterus; species Galeopterus variegatus. The sequence continues at coordinate 68,112 of NW_007735301.1, read as the reverse complement.
TTTTCTCTCTGTCTTTGTCTCCCTGCCTTAAAACCAACACCCTGCACCCGGATCTCAACTGGTTCATTTGCCGTTTCAGACAAAAGAAACGGGGCCCATTCTGGTCTCTGCCCGAGGCTTCTCAGATGGCTGAGGCTGCAGCAGGAGGTAGTCTGAGCAGAAAGAGGAGATGAGGTGGCCTAGTCCATGTGCCTTGACCATGGCTCATTCTAGTCATGCCATGGCTTCTGTACAATCTATAGTTATTGATGATGGTAGATAATATAAATTCAAATTTTTATATATTGTACTGGATTGAATTATTCAAAACTCCCTGAAGCTTGAGTTGTGTCACTCAAGTTTTATGTATTAGAAAATTAGCCCTCAGTGTGACTGTTAAGAGGGTGGGAAATCCTTTCATGGTAATTAAAAAGTGGAGCCTTTAAGAGGTGATTGGGGGCTGGCCTGGTGGCGCACTGCTACAGTGCGCCACTTCGGAGCGCAGCGGCACTCCCGCCGAGGGTTCGGATCCCACATACAGACCGGTTCCCGCTCACTGGCTGAGCGAGGCACGGGAGCAACACCGAGGGTTGCAATCCCGTTGCTGGTCCTGGTCCGGTACAGGGGCGACACTAAGGGTTGCGATCCGTTGCCGGACACGGAAAAAAAAAAAGCCATACATAGGACAAAATATGTTATTTTTTATAGATAAGAGGAACAATCAACAAGGAAGATATGACAGTCATAAACATCTATAGGCAGAATATCATAGCACTGAAATGTTTAGAGCAAAACTCCCGAATATAAGGTACAATAGATATAATCATAACAGTAGCAAGAAATTGTAGCGTAGAATACCTCTCTTAGTCTTTGACAAATGAAGTAGAAAAACATTGGGATACAGAGCATCTGAATAAGCTCGGACTTGATTTATGAGATATATGATGGAATAATATCTTAAAGTATTAATCAGTGTGTCTCCCTCCCCCTCCCACCCAGAGTTCTTTTGCTTCCCACCACCCATGAGTCGCTCACTACAGAACCAGATACGAGGACTGCAAATACTCACTAGACTCAAAAGCTGGCCTAAGCACAAGATAAGAAATGTCAAGGGATGCAAACATCAATCAGGGAAGAGAAAGGGGAGCTGTGAGAAAAGGAGCATCAGAGAACACTGAAATCTCTGCCAGAGCATGGGCCGTCTGCCCAGAATGCCAGAGACAGCCAGCATCCCTCTTATCATTGACCTGTGAAGACCACCAAATTGCCCAAGCATCCTTCAGGTCATAGCAATGCTTGTCTGTGCCTCGAGACTCTCCTCAGTTTCCATCGGTTTCATCCCATGTAGACAACTCTGTCCAATAGTCCAGGACATTTATTCGCCCCTCCCCTGTGAGGAGCTATGAGCCCTTGAGTGGCTGAAAGTGTGGCGTGATGTGAAGGGAAAGCCTTGAACTGGCCAAAGTGGCTCCAGCTAGCACGAGTTTGAAAACTTCCTCTGAGCTAGGAGCTCTGGCAAAATACATGCTCCTGTGTTTTCCAATTTACAGATAAATTGAAAAACTGTAGGCTAGAAACTGAGAATTCACATTATTTCAAACCTCTATGGTACATATATAAAATTTAACATGTAAAAAAAGTTGGAGATACGTTATTTGTCAATAGTTCAACAAGTCTAGAATTTGATATAGAATGAATAAAAAAAAATCAAACCACCTAGAAAAGATTTTAAAAATTGTGCTGAAAAACATTCGGATCAAAGAAGAAATTAAAATTGTAGTTACAAGTTTATTTAGAAAATAATTAGAAGATTTACCTTACTTATGAAAACAAGGTATGAAAAGCCATACTCAGGAGGGAACGCCCTAGTTTTATATGTGCTGATTATTAAACAAGAAAGAATAAAAATAAACCACATATGCAACTAGGAAGGTTAAGGAGACTCAGATAAACTTTAGTGGGCATTTGTTGTTGGTGTTTGTTAGGTAATTTTTGTTTGTTTTGTTTTGGCTGCCCAGCTTCTGAATCTTCTTCCTATGTTAGGGAAACCCACCAGGGTGTGAATGTTATTGGCTGGGCACATCATCTAGACTTAGCCTATTGGCTGCTGCCCTCTAGAACTTTGAAGCTGGAGTGGGTGCCTTGAAAGAACCAGGGAACAGTCTAGGCTTCATTCTGGTAGCCACGTCCAGTGTTCACTGGTGGAGCCAGCACATCCCGATCAAGCTACTTCCTCTGTGGATCTGAGAGCTCAGATTACTAATTCCTGTTCATTCCCCCCATCTTCTTCCCTACACCCCTCCTGTGAATTTCTGGGCTTCCTGACATCCTTCTCCAATACATCTTTTCCATCTTACATTAACTAGAGTCAGTTTCTGTCTAATAACCTCAAACCCTGACTAGTCTTCTGAACGAAACAGAAGGAAAGAATGTATAAGAATAAAGAAAGAAATTAATGACGGAAAAAATCCATAGCAATGATGAGTAAATTGAAAAATTGTTTTAAAGACCAGTAAAATCAGCAACCATCAATGTCTAATCACTGAAAAAATTAAGAAAAATCACAAATACTTTTATGAAGGAAACATACAAAAGAGTCCAAAGTTTAAAAATTATGAGATCTACAACTCTACACTTGATAATGAAGGGGATAAATTACCAAGATCAACTCAGTAGGAAACTTGAATATACTAACAACTATGGAAGAAATGCCAACAAGCTGTTTTTTTTAAAAAACCCACCTCCTGGGGTGGGGGGGGGCACAGCAATCACAATAATTCTTTGAATTTGTTAAGACAAGCGAACAGATATGATGTTGTTGGGGGGAGAGGGAGAAGGAGGGGGGAAAGAGAAATTGGTAAAGGGACACGAAAATCAACTACATTGTATATTGATAAATAAAAATAAAAATAAATAAATAAATAAATAACCCCCCACCCCCTTCCCAAAGGGTACAGAGCCAGATTGGTTTAGGGGAAATTTCAAACCTGTGCTATGTAACCCATTCTTGGGCATGGGGAAAGAGGGCAGCTAAGTGGGTTCCTTGCACCCCTAGACTAGCCCAGGACAAGGGAGACCCACCACTTCTGGCTCCAAGCTGGCTCTCTGCCTTAGGTAGCAGTTGCCCTACAGAGGAGCCCCCTGTTGAGTGGGGTTCAGACTGTTGTTTGGACAGGTCATCTTGCTATGCTATTCTGACCCAGCTGTCACCACCCTCACACCTAGTTATCTACCTGTGGCTGCTATCAGCCTTATCTCAGCCAGTCAAGCCCACAAGCCCACCCAGATCATACTAATTAACCCTCGGACTGGCTGCCCTTATCCCAAGATCTTCACTAAGTTCACACATCTTCACTCTTATCAGAGGAAGAACGTAGTGGATTCCTGTCCACACTCTCCAAGCAAAAGCAAGGAAACTGAGGCACAGACAGCTGTAGTTATTTGCTCAGTTCTCAGTAAGATGAAGCCAGAGATAAGGATTCAGACCCGGCTGGGAGGTTGGGAGCTAATGGCCAAGGGAGAGGCTACATGACTTTTGTCCTGGAGACTTGTGTCTAGGGCACAGGCAACTAGAAGTGTCTAAGGCAAACAGGGGCAGCTGGTCACCCCAGATGGGACCTGGTGAGAGCCCAGAAAGGAAATTCTAGGTGGAGACTGAAGGAGGAAGATGTTTGGTTCCTTTCAGTGTGAAGGTTGCCAAAAGTGGGGTCTAGGTCTTGGGAGCTCTTGGGGCCTTTGCAGGCCAGATTCAGTGAAGATGCTGGACCTGTTGGGGGCAGCTCTGACTCGAGGGCCCAAGCAGTGCTCCATGCTCTTGGCTGGGCCTCGGCTGAGGGCGCGTGGGCCTCTGGACTCTGTGTGAAGTGATGCTCTGTGGCTGACACACCTGGTAGGGGTTACCGGGGGATCCAGGTTCCGGCGCAGTCGCGATGTCGGTGGCCGGGCTGAAGAAGCAGTTCCACAAAGCCAGCCAGGTAGGCAGGAGGGCTGGGGAGCTGCGGCCCCCCGAGGCTCCCGCTCCCTGAGGGGCCTCTCTTGGGACACGATTTCTTCCCGCCCCGGAGGGTGCGAGGGTGGGGTGAGGGGCCGCCTGCTCTCTCCTTGGCTCCTTGGCGCCTCCTCCTTCCCTGTCCCCAGACCCCTGCTCTACCCCGGGCCAGCGTGAATCTAAGAGGTTCTGTGGAGGAGAGAGCAGAGGTGGCGGGCGCTGGGTCTCGGGCGTGCGGAGGCCTCCAGGCGCTCCGGAAGGAGGACCTTAGGGCCTTAGGGAATACGATCCCGGCAGAGCCTCCCTCGAGTCCCCGGCCTTCCTGTTGGGAGCGCCTTGGGGGACACATCCTGCCTCCTCCGGGCACCGGCGCCTCCAGGGATGCTGTGTACTTGGCTCTAGGCTGGGCCCCGATGCGCTCCAGGCGCGCGCCTGGAAATGGACCCCGCCGGACTGCGCTCGGCTCCCGCGGCTGGGGCTCTCCACGGCCGTCCTCCCCTCCCCGCCGCCGTCTTCCCTGTGTCGGTCCGGGGCTGGGCATCAGGTTCCTGCTCGCAAAGAGCTGACAGTCTGGTGGGGAGACACCGAGACAGGCATATAAACATGCTAGACACACCTCCGCGCACTGAGAATGGCAGATAACACAGTGGAGGCGTCGGGGAAAGCTTCCCGGAGGAGGAGACGCGTCATCTGAGAATTAAGTATGAGGAGGTATTGGGGTGGGGGTGTGGGAGGAAAGGGGGAAGGGCGTTCTGAGTGGAGGAAACAGGAAAACAAGCAGGGAGACATGAAATGGATGTGCGTGTGCCTGTGTGTGTTGACAACAAGCAAATTTGTTTTCCAACACTGCAGGCTCTTCCGGCTATGGCAGAGCTCACACTGTAAAACCTATTCCCCACCAGCACCGCCGGACGGACCTGTTGCTCTGCCCACCTCCCCCTCCCAGCTCCAGTTTTGCTAGAACCAGGGCCGGGGTGGACAGTTTGCATTCAGAATCCACATTTGTGATGACGTCTCACCTGCCGCTCCAACGGATTGGTCTGTGAAAAGCGGTTGGAGAAGAGGATTCTCTTCTTCTGGCCTCAGTCCCAGGCTGAAAAACACTGCTGTCCCTTCACCCATACTCTTTCCATCAGGAAATTGGGTGATGCCCAGTTTCTGGCTGGGGGCACGGAGTGGGCAGTGGTGCTAGTCAGGGTGATAAGGAGCTCTGGAGGAAGGGCCAGTTGGGTGAGGGTGGAGATGGTGGATTCACCGTTGGACCCGGACAATTTGGGGTCTGTGGAACATTCAGATTGTCACTGGCCTGGGGATAGGTGCATACCCTGACCTGGGGCTCAGGGGGTTAGCTACAGATTTGGGGGGATTTCCAGCCTAAATAAAGATTTAAAATGTAAATGCAGGCAAAAATGAGAAAATGCACAGTGGACTAAAAATGTACTCTAGGGGGCATCCAGATTTGGGAACAATGCTTGGTCCAGTACTTGATGAGCAGTGACCACTCAATAAATATTTATTGAATAAACGAAATTTTGGTGTGGAGCAATACTGGAGCCTTTAAAGCAGGAGCAAACAAATGCTTCTGTGAGCTAAGAATTGAGGAGTGTTCTCAGCATGGGCAGCCAGGAGGCTGAGTGCTAGTGTGGTCAGCCCAGGTAATCGCTGGCTGTGCTTGTTACACTGGCCTTAGTACCTGCAAGAAATGAATCTCCTCTTTTGAAAAATGTTTCTTTTATTGGGTATGGACTTCATAGGAGCAAATCTCAGAGATAACCACGATGTAAGCCCTTTGGTGATTCAAGTTGGTTTCTGACCAATAACCAGAATGGATTGTTGAAATCCTCGGAAGTTATTGGCACTGGAGAAATATTATGCTAGTGATAGGTAAGTTTGGTTTAACTACCTGCAATCAATCCATTGAAAACGACATGAACAAAGGGTCTAATTTGGTCTTTTTTTTTTTTTTTTTTTTGCATGAGATGAAGTCATTTGTGACTTTATCAGAATGGAAAGATCACAGCTTCTCTCCAGGTTTACTAACCACATTATCAGGTTAATGTGCCAAATGGATACATTTTTAATCTGTTCTAGAAGTCTTTCTAAGAAATCTCGCAATACAACAGATTTGGTGGAGAAATTAGACCACGTTTAATATGATTAGAGGGAACATGATAATAAAAAATGCCAGATACTGTTCTCAGACAACATTTTAACAGCAGGCTTTAATTCATATAGAACTTTCCCAGGGGCAGGGGAAAGGGAGTCACAGATGATGCGAATTGCTAAATAATTTCCAGGCATCTAGACCTGGCTTGGACACTGAGCAGCTCTGTGACCTTGGGAATGTGACTTAATCCATCTGAACTTTAGTTTTCTCTCTATATAATGAATTAGAGGATTTAGAAACTATGTCCCTGTTCTAAAATTAATTGTGGTTATGGTTGCACAACTTTATGACTATACTAAAAACCATTGGATTGTACACCTTCATGGGTAAATTGTGTGGTATGTGGATTATGTTTCAATAAAGTACATATATATATATGTGTATGTCTGAGTATGTATGTGTGTAAACAGGCAGATTTGATTCCAGACCATAGCAATAGAGCAAATATCCCAATAAAGCAAGTAACACAAATTTTTTGGTTTCCCAATGCGTATAAAAGTTATGTTTTCACTATATTGTATTCTATTAAATGTGTTATTACATTATCTCTAAAAATCTACATACCTTAATTAAAAATATTGCTAAAAAATGCTAACAATCATCCAAGCCTTCAGTGAGTCATAATCTTTGTGCTGGTGGAAGGTCTTGCCCCTGTGTTGATGGCTGCTGACTGATCAGTGTGGTGGTGGCTGAAGGTTTGGGTGGCTGTGGCAATTTCTGAAAATAAGACAACAATGAAGTTTGAATGAAGTAGAATGGTGAATTCTTTCTAGAATGTTTTCAATTTACTCTGTCCAGATTCATCAGAGGAATCACTATTGCAGCTGTAGCCTTTAGAAATATATTTCTTAAATAGTAAGACTCAAAAGTCAAAATTACTCCTTTATCCATGGGCTGCAGAATGGGCATTGTTTTAGCAGGCATGAAAACAACATTAGTCTCCTTGTAGATCTCTGTCAGAACTCTTGGGTGACCAGGTGCACTGTCAGTGAACAGTAATATTTTGAAAAGAATCTTTTTTTCTGAGCAGTAGGTATAAATGGTGGGCTTAAAATATTCAGTAAACCATGCTGTAAACAGATGTGCTGTCACCCAGGCTTTGTTGTTCCATTTATAGAGCATAGGCAGAGTAGATTTAGCATAATTCTTAGGGGCCCTAGGATTTTTGGAATGGTAGGTGAGCATTGGCTTACACATAAAATCTCTATCCTCCTTAGTCCCTTACAAGGGAGTCAGCCCGTCCTTTGAAGCTTTCATGCCAGGCATTGACTTCTCCTCTCTAGCAATGAAGTCCTACATGGCATCTTCTTCCAATATAAGTCTATTTCGTATGTGTTAGAAATCTGTTGTTTAGTGCAGCCATCTCTGTCAGTGATCTTACCTAGATCTTCTGGATAAGTTGCTGCAGCTTCTACATCAGCACCTGCTGCTTCACCTTGCACTTGTATGTTATGGAGACAGCTTCTTTCCTTAAACATCATGAACCAACCACTGCTAGCTTCTTCTGCAGCTTCCTCGCCTCTCTCAACCTTCACAGAATTGAGGAGAGTTAGGGCCTTGCTCTGGATTAGGCTTTGGCTTAAGGGAATGTTGTGGCTGGTTTGATCTATCCAGACCACGATAATTTTCTCCACATCAGCACTAAGGCCATTTTGCTTTCTTAATTATCCGTGTGTTCACTGGAGAAGTGCTTTTAATTTTCTTCAAGAACTTTTCCTTTGCATTCACAACTTGGCTAACTGTTTGGAACAAGAGGCCCAGTTTTTGGCCAGTCTCAGCTTTCAAAATGCCTTCCTTGCTAACCTCAATCATTTCTAGCTTTCGATTTAGCGTGAGTCACATGCAACTCTTCCTTTTACTTGAACACTTAGAGGCCATTGTAGGGTTGTTAATTGGCTTAATTTCAATATTGTTGGGAATATTAGGAATAGGGAGGGAATAGGGAGGCAAGAGGGGAGGGAGAGATGGTAGAACAGCTGGTTGGTGGAGCAGCAGAACACCCACAACCTTGGTGGATTAAGTTTGCCTTCTTATATGGGCAGGGTTTGTGATGTCCCAAAACAATTACACTAGTAACATCAAAGATCACTGACCACAGATCACCATAACAGCTATAATAATAATGAAAAAGTTAAAAATATTGTGAGAATGACATAAATGTGATACAAAGACACAAAGACATCTCAGGCAGTTGGAAAAATGGTGCTGGTCGACTGGCTCAACTCGGGGTTGCCACAAACCTTTAATTTGTAAAAAACACAATATTGACAAAGCATAATAAAGTGAAGCACAGTAAAACGAGGTATGCCTGTGTGTGTATATATACATACATCCCAGTTCTGAAATTCTTAAGTAACTTATTTAAAGCATTTTCAAAAAATGACAAAGGTGATAAAGTGTATTTTTTGAACTTAAAGGAGCCAGCACCATGGTAAACTGAGATCATTTTTCTCAACGGTTGGCAAGGTAGAATTACTTATAACCTCCTGGCTAGCTGGTCCTTGTTTCCTGATACCTTAGCCATCTCCGAGAAAAAAATCCCTTTACTTTACAGAAAATGAAGAAATGTAAACTCTCAGGAATTATGAATCATTTTGGCAGTACATGGAAGCAAATAGGAGAGAGGAAGAAATAAACTAAACTGAGAGGAATATACCTTGAGTTCATAAGAAAATTTAATTAATTCTTTGCTTTAGCATTTGGGACTATACCCTAGTTTCCTGAGTTCGTAATTAAAAACTTTTTTCTCTTGACAAGATTTTTTAATAGAGCTGTTGACTGTTCTACTGGTAGAGATGCTGCTTGAGCTGTTAGAAATAAATACAAACAGCTTAGAGATGGCATTGTGGTTTCTTGTTAAACATGGTGCCTGGCCAATCAAAATATAGCTTACAATAATTACGTTACTGTGACCACCCATTGATTTGTATTCGCTATGCTTGTTTCATAGTAATTTTTCTCGACAACAGTTATTGTTGGTGAAAGAGGCTCGGGCCAAACCTCTGCCTCCTCTGACCTAGACGCTATACCAATAGCCACTTTCTTTCTATTTCTGGACCTTCCAGGGGCTTTGTTCCACATCCCATAAAAGTCTAGGGACTGGTTTCATCTCTTCTCTTTTTCTTTTTTTTTTTCCTTTTTGTCTTTTTTTCGTGTCCGGCAATGGATTGCTACCCTCAGCGCTGCACCCGCACCTCGCTCAGCCAGTGAGCGGGAACCAGTCTGTATGTGGGATCCGAACCCTCGGCGGGAGCGCCGCCGCACTTCCAAGCGGTGCACTGTAGCAGTGCGCCACCGGGCCGGCCCTCTTCTCTTTTTCTTCTTCTCTGTTAAGACTAACTTTTAGTGATAACACCCTTATGGGCTCCATGTGAAATTTACTTCTTTTTGCCATTATGTAGCATTGCCCTTTAACCCTTGTCATGTGACCCAGCAACACAATAGGAAATGGGGAACCCTTAACATAGCTTTTTTGTAACTTTCCTCCTTACTCTTCTAATGCACTAACAAGAAAAATGATAAGTGGTCATAAGGGGCCTGGACCTCTTCCCTGCAATCACTGACTATACAGGCAGGCCATTTATGGGTAAACACTTCAGAGAAAGATATTCTTTGTAAGTTATAAGATTCTCTAGGAAGGCAATGAATGTCTCTAGTTTCACTTTCTCATTAGAGAGAAAGATAAAAATGCACTTTGCAAAATCCATAATGATTTATTTTTTCTCTTAGAGGCATCAAAATATATACTAAAGCTAAAACATTCTTGCTCCTTTCCACATAGATTGCTTGATAAATTAATCCATAAATCTATGTGGGTTTTTTGTTTGTTTTATTTTTAAGTCAGGGTGCTAGGATAGATGTTAAAACCAAGTAGACCTTGATTTTTTTTGGCTCAGAATTTATTTTAATTCAGTGAAATGAAGCAGCTGAAAGTGCACCTTGCATCTACATTACTGAAATCCAAATTTTAAATGGAAATATGTAAACTTATTGATTAGCAGCATTAAAGAAATTATTTAGAAACATCAGTATAAAACTTCAGTGAAAAGGGGCTCGCCAGTGGCTCACTTGGGAGAGTGTGGTGCTGATAACACCAAGGCCACGGGTTCAGATCCCTATATAGGGATGGCCGGTTCACTCACTTGGGGGAGCGTGGTGCTAACAACACCAAGTCAAGGGTTAAGATCCCCTTACCGGTCATCTTTTAAAGGAAAGAAAAAAAAAAAAAAACTTCAGTGAAAGATGATAATATGTCATTACTAGTTCATAATTTTTTTAATTCACTAAATGAAGCAACTTAAAGCGCACCTCTCATCTACCTTGCTGAAAATCTGATTTCAAATGTGTGTATAAAAACTCATTGAAAACCAGCACTGGAAACATGATCCAGAAAGAGCAATATAGAACATACGTAAAAGAAAATATGTCATTACTAGTTCAAAATTTAGTTTAATTCACTGAAATGAAACAGCTGCATGTGGTCTCTCATCTACAATGCTGAAATTCTGATTTTAAATGCATATATGAAATCTCATTGATTAGCAGCCTGAAAGAAATTGTTTAGAATCATCAGTATACAATTTATGTGAAAGACAATGATACATCATTTCTAGTTCCAAAATTAATTTAATTTACCGAAATAAAGCAGCTGAAAGTGCATGTCTCATCTATGTGGCTGATATTCTGATTTTTAATGCATAATGAATACCCATTAAAAACAACCATTGGGGAAAAGTCCAGAAACGTAAGTGTAAAACTTACGTAAAAGACAATGATTCATAATTACTAGTTCAGAATTTGGTATATTTCACTTTGATGAAGTACCTAAAAGTGCACCTCTCATTTAGTGTTTTAAAATTCTGATTTTAAATGCTTATGTGGAAATTATTTATTAGCAGCATTAAATAAATGATGTAAAACATAATTATACAACTTATGTGAAAGACAATGATCCATCAGTCCTACTTCAGAATTTAGATTAATTCACTGAAATGAAGCAGCTGAAATTGCATCTCTTATCCACTGTGCTAAAATTGTGATTTTTCAATGCAAATATATAAACGCATTAAAAACTAGCATTGAAGGGCCAGCCCGGTGGCACACTGCTACAGTGCACTGCTTGGGAGCGCAGCGGCGCTCCCGCCGAAGGTTCGGATCCCACATACAGACTGGCCGCTCACTGGCTGAGCGAGGTGTGGGCGCAACACCGAGGGTTGCGATCCTGTTGACGGTCCCGGTCCGGTATGGGCGCGACACTGAGGGTTGTGATCCCATTGCTGGTCCCGGTCCGGTACGGGCGTGACACTGAGGGTTGCGATCCGTTGCCGGTCACGAAAAAAGACAAAAAGGAAAAAAAAAAAAACAAAAACTAGCGTTGAAGAAAAGGTGCAGGGCCGGCCCGGTGGCGCACTGCTACAGTGCGCCGCTTGGGAGTGCGGTGGTGCTCCCGCCGAGGGTTCGGATCCCACATACAGACCGGTTCCCGCTCACTGGCTGAGCGAGGTGCAGGTGCAACACCGAGGGTTGCGATCCCGTTGCCGGTCCCGGTCCGGTACGGGCGCGACACTGAGGGTTGCGATCCGTTGCCAGACACGAAAAAAAGACAAAAAAAAAGAAAAAAGAAAAGGTGCAGAAACATTAGTATAAAACTTATGAAAAAATATGCATTATTCCTAGTTAAGAATTTAGTTTAATTCACTGAAAGGAAGCAGCTGAAAGTGCATCTCTCACATACCCTGCTGAAATTCTGACTTATTTGCCTATCTGAAAACCCAGTAAAAGCTGGCATTGAGAAAAGGTCCAGAAACGTCAACATGAGTCTTATGTAAAAGACAAGGATATGTCATTTCTAGTTCAGAATTCAGTTTAATTCACTGAAAGGAAGCAGCCGAAATTGAGTTTTTTATCTACCTTGCTGAAATTCAAATATTAAATGCATATAGGAAAACTCATTGATTAGCAGCATTGAAGAAATGATTTAGAAACATCAGTATGTAACCAATGTGAAAAAAATTCATCATTTTTCCTAGTTCAGAATTTAGTTTAATTCACTGAAATGAAGGAGCTAAAAACACATCTCTCATCTATCTGGCTGATATACTGATTTTAAATGCATAGACGAAAATCCTATGAAAACCAGCTTTGGACAAAAGTCCAGAAATATCTTCATAAAACTCACATAAAAACAATGACATATTATTCCTAGTTCAGAATTAAGTTTAATGATTAAAAAATATATATCTTAAGGATACAACATAATCCAAACATTTCTTACCACTGGTGTCTTTTTTGTTCTTTAAAGTAAACGTAACTCAGGGTATCACTTGGAATTTGATTAACAAATGCATTTGAAAGCAGGGATTTTTTTTCCTCTATTGTTTCAGATTAATTTTGCAGCTTTATTAACAAATTTGATGTGGATTATAGTTCCCCAAATTGTGTGTGTGTGGGGGGGCTGTCTAATGTGTATTTGGGGAAGCTACTTATTGACATGCTTTACCCAGAAAATAAAACTATCAGTAAACAGAACTTACACAGTACTTTATTTGGTTAAATAATAGGTGAACCTGTTCAGAGATTCTATATCCTCAAAGCATGGTTAGTTAGATTTTGTTTTTAACAGAAACCTGGAAAGCGTTGAGTTGAGGGGGAAGCACCTGGGAGATGAGATCAGGGAAGCATAATTACGATTCTAATTATTTTCATTTTTCTTCAAAATGCCTTCCCAATGGGCTCTTCCTTTGCAACTCCCAGGGTCATTCCCACATGATTTTACCACAACACCAGCAGCCTGTGGCTTTCCTGAGCCCGGTGTTGTTCCTTCTGACTTTCTTTCTAATACGTGGGATGATGGTGTCTTTCCTCCAGCACTGATCAATCTTTCTCAAATACTGATGCCACCACGTGCTTTGCCTGCCCCAATCATCCCTCAGTGGTAGACGCTATTTTGGGCTGGATGACTTGGGTACTCCCTAGTGAATCTCATGTAAGTCCTTTCTTGACATCCTCCTCTGTGTTCTTTCTTCCTTATGAGACACAGAATGGCCACAAAACATGGCCTCTCCCCTGCCTGGCAAAATGTTCTGAGACAGTTGTTTGTTGTCTTGTCTCTGCTTTCTTATCATCTACCCT